>NW_028318174.1:0-160000 GCF_062004578.1 Staurois parvus
CCAGTCACCCTGCACAAGGAGAGAGAGCAGCCATGACCAGTCTTTATTACAGGAAGTTGTTTCAAGCAGATCAAGAAAAAATACATAAAAGCCGCCAAGATTCCAGAAAGAATTCTCTGCCTTTTGTATTCACACAATAAATGTTTATCGCAGATTTTAGCGACATAAATAATAAAGTTAAATGCAATTATTTGCTGTAATAAAAAGTATTGTTGGATTAGAATGTTTCGCCGCAGGATCGCAGCTCCTCTTCTCCTTTGTACATCTGACTTGCTGTGTTTTATATTGCAGTAGAAGTTCTTCTGAACGTATCCCGGCAGTAAGTTGAATTTTTTTTTTCGGTCAACAAATCCAGTTTTGCGCAATGACAGCGACACTGGAGAGGCGCCACTTAAATTCCCCCCGTGGCTGATGACCTTGTACCATCCACTGTCTCCTTGTGTCCCAGTTTCCTTCTATTTCCCAAACAGAACAAAGTTTTAAGGGGATAAAAAAAAAAAAAAAAAAGATACTTTGTTTCAGATTTTCGAATTTTTCTTGATGGAATTCAGGCGAGAATCACATTTTTTAGCAAATATTCAAAACTTCACGGTTTAATTGCGGCAATATACATAAAATTGAAACGAGGCTACGAGCGCGGTCGTAAAACGTGTTCAGGTGTGGGAGTCGCTGTGAACGTTATGGCCTGGGACCCGGCGGAGGAATTGTTGAAGCTCTGCGCGGGGAGACCAAATGAGCCTGAATTCCGCCTGCTAATGTCTGGTTCATGCAGGTGGTTACACGGCTATATTTAAAACGGCCTCGTCCCCCGCCGCCTGGCAGTTACGCCGCAGTGGGGAAGGAGACAGAACGCGGGTTTAAATGGAAGTTTTGAGATTGCTCAAAATTGCCGTCCTTAAAATGGAAGTTTGCAGGTGCGTTTGACGTGAAGAGCGCCACGAGCGCGGCGGTCGTTAAAAAGGCCCTCTGTCCTCGGCGCGGTAGCGGAGCTTTTGTGCTGATTTGTAGATCTTTTTTGCATTTTTATTGTTTGTTGTCCACAGATAAAATATTTCTGAAATGTTTTTTTTTTTATTTCCTATCTTTGTATTATGGACTTTGTTGGGAATATCGTCAATCAATATTTTGTTGGGTTTTTATTATACTAGTAATGGCGGCAATCAGCAACTTATAGTGGGATTGCGGGACTGTGGCGGGCATTCTGACACTGGGGGGGGACCGACTAACTGCCACTGACATCTCATTGACACTACTACAGTGACTTATAGCGGGACTGCGGTGGGCATTTTGACACTGGGGGGGGACTGACTAACTGCCACTGACATCTCATTGACACTACTACAGTGACTTATAGCGGGACTGCAGTGGGCTTTCTGACACTGGGGGGGGGGGACTGACTAACTGCCACTGACATCTCATTGACACTAATACAGTGACTTATAGCGGGACCGCAGTGGGCTTTCTGACACTGGGGGGGGGGGGACTAACTAACTGCCACTGAAATCTCATTGACACTAATACAGTGACTTATGGCGGGACTGCGGCGGGCATTTTGACACTGGGGGGGGGACTGACTAACTGTCAATATTTTGTTGGTTTTTTTTTATACTAGTAATGGCGGCAATCAGCAACTTATAGTGGGATTGCGGGACTGTGGCGGGCATTCTGACACTGGGGGGGGGGGGGGGGGCTGACTAACTGCCACTGACATCTCATTGACACTAATACAGTGACTTATAGCGGGACTGCGGTGGGCATTTTGACACTGGGGGGGGACTGACTAACTGCCACTGACATCTCAATGACACTAATACAGTGATCAGTGCTAACAAAAAGCATTGACGCTGTACTAATGGCACTGGGCAGGAAGGGGTTGACATCTGGGCAGGGGCGGACTGACAACTCATGGGGCCCCCGGGCAATAGGGGATCATGGGGCCCCTGTGTCCTTGCCCAAACTCAAAAAAGCATATGAAAAAGGTACCAGGGGCATCTCATGGGGCCCCCTACTGACCCATGGCCCTCGGGCAGTGCCCGATTTTCCAAATGGTCAGTCCGCCCCTGCATCTGGGGCGATGAAAGGGTCAACTATGTGCTGTTTTACTAGAGAGACGCACTATGCAGAGAAATACACAGCAGCATGTCCTTGCTGGCCGGAGAGAGACCTGAGTTGTTTACATACAGGTCTCTCCCCTGTCAGTGTTACTCGGCGATCGCCAGATGCCGGCGAGGAATCTCCAGCCGGGACCCAGTGATTGACATCTGTAGCCGCCAATAGTGGCACGGGTAGGGCGACGCGCAAGTGCGTGTACGCCCCCCTACCCGGAAATTCAAATCACATATATATATATACGTGATTTTGCGCAGCCCTGCCGCCCTGTAGCGGTACTTTTACTGCTAAGCGGTTATTAATGTATGGCCTGTTTAATGTGAGGGGCGATCAAAGGGTTAACTGTGAGATGGGAGTGTTTTACTAGGGGGTGGGGTCTGTGTGCTTCACTGGAAGCACACTGATCGGGATGGCTGTGCTCTGCAGTGTGCCCGAGCTGACAGGGAGGAAGACTGTTTGTAAACAAAGCAATCTTCCTCCCTGTCGGTGATTGTCGGTAATCACCGGGTGCCGGCGGGTAATCACCAGCCAGGACCCGGTGATTGAGCAGTGAATGGCCGGGCAGGTAGGGCACGCATGTGGCTAGTGTGCGCCCCCTACCCGGAAATGCAAAATCACGTATATATACATGATTTTGCGCACCGTGCTGCCATGTAGCAGTATATCTGCTTTACAGCGGTGGGTAAGCGGTTAACCCCTTCCTGCCCCGCGGCATTAGTACAGTGTCAGTGCTGTTTTTTTAGCACTGATCACTGTATCGGTGTCACTAGGGATGTCAGTGACACCAAGTCAGTCCCCCCCCAGTGTCAGAATGCCCACCGCTGTCCTGCAGTCCCGCTAAAAGTCGCTGATCGCCGCTATTACTAGTAGGAAAAAAAAAACAATCCCAATATCTATACCGCCATTTGTAAACGCTATAACTTTCACGTAAACCAATCAATTTACACATATTGGGATTTATTTTTTTTAGCGAAGACACGGAGCAGAATACATTTTGGCCGAAATGTATAACGAAATTTGATTTTTTACATTTTTTTTACTGGACATGTTTAACCACTCGCCCCCCGGGCACTTATACCCCCTTATTTACCAGGCCAATTTTCAGCTTTCAGCACTGTTGCACTTTGATTGACAATTGCGCGGTCATGCAAGATTGTACCCATATGACATTTTTATCATTTTTTACTCACAAATAGAGCTTTCTTTTGGTGGTATTTAATCGCTGCTGGGCACTTTACTTTTTGTGCTATAAGCAAAAAAAAAGTTTGGAATTATTAAAGTTTCTATTATAAAATTTTTCAAACAGGTAATTTTTCTCCTTCACTGATGTGCGTTGATGAGGCAGCACTGATGGGCACTGATAGGCAGCACTGAAGGGCACTGATAGGCGGCACTAATGAGGTGGCATGGATAGGCAGCACTGATAGGCAGCACTAATGAGGTGTCACGGATAGGTGGCACTGATATGAAGCACTGATTGGTGGCACTGATAGGCGACACTGATAATGGGTACTGATAGACAGCACTGACTAGCATCACTGCTGGGCACTGACTGGCGGCACTGCTGAGCACTGACTGGCACAACCGCTGGGCACTGACTGGTGTCACTGACTGGCAGCACTGCTGGCCTGCACTGATGGGCACTGGTGGGTGGCACTGGTGGGCACAGGTGGGTGGGCACAGGTGGGTGGCACTTCTGGGCATAGGCGGTGACACTGCTGGGTGGCATAGGTGGGTGCACTGCTGGGCACATTTGGGCGGAACTTGTGTGTGGCACTGCTGGGCACCGATCATCAGGGCACTGGTGATCAGTGACCCCGATGATCGGTGCCGATCCCCGCTCTGACAACTGCTGGTTTTCGGCAGTACTTTCCTCATAATCTGACAGCGTGAGGAAAGTGCAGCCGAGAACCGGCGTTTGCATTTTCCCGGTGATCTGTGTGTCATTGGACACGGCTGATCACGTGGTAAAAGGCCGCTGTGATTGGCCTTTTACAACGTCACGTGATCAGCTGTGTCCGTAGGACACAGCGATCACGGAGATCAACGGGTGCGTGCCCCGGGGGGTGCGCAGGAGAGCGCGTTCTGGGAGGACGTCATATGACGTCCACCCAGAACTGGCCAGCCGCAGTGCAGACGTCATTTGGCTATCTGCGGTCGGCAATTAGTTAATAGCAAAAAGTCCAAAATATTGATTTTGGCTCAAAATTGTCAGTCTTTTTTTGCTTATAGCGCAAAAAAAATAAAAACTGCACAGGCGATCCAATACCGCTGAAAGAATGCTCTGCTTGTGGGAAAAAAAGGACGTAAATTTCATCTGGTTGCAGCATTGCATGACTGCGCAATTGTCAGTCAAAGTAATGCAAACGCCAAAAATGGGACCTGGTCAGGAAGGGGGGGAAATCCTCTGGAGGGCAAGTGGTTAGTGAACGGCTACCAGTCAGGTATGGCCGACTGACAATAATGCATTCTTTTGGCTGTTGAGATCTTATCTCCGCACTTGTTGATGTCGGAGGCTATGATGGCTATCCATGTATCGGCAGACAGGGTCTCTCTGATATAAATCAATAACCTGCTTGCAGTATTCAAGGACATAAAACACCCTCGAAGTTTCTGCTAGGTGAGATGAGGGAGCGTGGAAACGGCGCTTTGTTATTCCTGGAGAACAAAGAGTGCTGTGCCAACCTTAACTGGTCGACCTTTATCTTTTAAATGTTCATTTGAAAATATCAGAAGTTACTTTTGCAATGACATTTATACGGTAAAGATTATATGAGATTTCCGTGGTTGGGCTTAGATCCAATTTATTAAAGTATCCGTGTTGATTAATATAAAGTCTCACGCTTTACTAACAGTAAAAAAAAATATAACAATTTACTATTATAAAGAAATATGTAGATTCTATCTGGTCGTATTTGGATTTGCAGCAGATCTGTGATCAGCTCAAGCCTTTTGGGCCAAAATTTTTCATATACTATCCCTGCTATTTGCAAAGCCACTATCACCAGATCCAACTGTAGCCATCTTAAATCTTCATCCCCCCTCCATTTCCAAATCCCAATTCAAACTTCTCTTGCAAATCACTACAGCTAAGCAGATCATGGCCGAATCGTGGAAGTCCCCATCTCTGTGTATTCTAGCAGTTAAGAATAAGGTTACTCAAACAATGGTTCATGCCAAAGTGGAAGCCACCATTCTGGATTCTATTCCCAAGTTCCTGTCGATCTGGACCCCATGGGTGGAACATTTCCTTCCACTGAACTTTGATGATTCGCTGCTACTCCCTCATTCTCTAGTCTCACTCAGTGGTGGCCCTATGAATTAAACTATACATTGGTCTGGTCCAGGGATGGACTGATGACTCATGGGGCCCTAGGGTAATAGGGGATCATGGGGCCCCTCTGTCCTCACACACACTCAAACCATATCCGAAAAAAGCCTATGAAAGGTACCAGGGGCATCTCATGGGGCCCCCTTCTGACCCCGGGCCCTCGGGCAATGCACAAGTTCCCAAATGGTCAGTTCGCCCCTGGTGCAGTCACGAGATTTCCCCTTCTTTCCCAGAAGTCACACATCCCTCCATCCCCTCCTCTCTTCCCTGCCTTGGTGTCTCCTAATCTTTCCCCCTTCTTTCCTTCTCTCATTGCCTTACATGGAACCTTCATGCAGTTTTTGAGAGTAGTGCTCCCTATCTAGAGCTTAACCATGTCTTGCCACCCATTGTTTTACAAAATTTCCTCATGTCTCTCCATGGTTCCATGGTTTCTGTACGACATTTCCCCTTTGCTGTAGGGCAGCTTGTTCCCCTTTATCCCCTTTTTTCTGTACATGTATATGAAATGTCCTATGCTTGTTTCTTGGCTTTGGAAATTCAATAAAATGTTTGAACAAGGAATGATCTTTGATCAGTATAGGTGTCAGGTTCCAGGTGTTCTGCGGCATCGCATCGGGTGGCGCATGCGCAGAACACCAACTCTCTCTACCCGGCGGGCGGTAGGACCTGGCCGTGCATGGCAGCGGCGGGGTTCGCGCATGCGCACTCGGGATCACGGACGCGCGCCTGGCACCAATGACAGCGGGAGGCGGGCTATTTAAACGTAGGAACAGGTATGTTAGTTGCCGTTTGGTCTTGTATCCTGTGTCCTGTATCCTGTTCCTGTGTTGCTGTATACTCCGTTGCCGACCTCTGCTTGTTCCTGATCCTGCTCTCTCCTGTTTGACCCCTGGCTTGCCTGACTACTCTTCTGTCTGATCCCTGGTACTGTATTTGCCCGCATCCTGCTGAACCTGGCTTGTGACCTGACCATTCTTAGCTCGCTCCTCTGTACCTCGCTGCCTGCATAATACCGACCCGGCCTGTCTGACCACGCATACCGTATCCATCCATCCATCCGGTTTGGATCAGACCTGTGTATCTGTCTGCCTCTTCCAAAGTAGATTCCGTTCCTGCACTCCCCTGTCAGTATTCTCTACCACCGCAGGACGCACTCGGGGGTCGCGACCTGGTTTCAGTCTGCACCAAGTCCATCCCCACCATCAGGGGCCCTGGTGAACAGCAGGCTGGGACTTAGACCCCGCGCCCTGGGAGCGTCCGTGCGGTGGGCTGCTAGAGACTCTGCCAGGCGGCTTAACAATAGGTTCACCACAAACCCCTATTTTAATGAGCTTCTAAAAAGTCCTTTGCACCCCTTTCCAGTTCACATAGTGGCCACCATCTTCAGAAAGCCTTTCACGATGTCCCTCTATCTTCCGTTAGTGGGTTGCCCTGGTCGGGTATAGTACTTCCCTATTAGGGTCTAAAAGATCTTTTACTAGTCCTCATCATGCTAGATAGATTTGGAATATCTACTTGAATGCAAATTTTGTGAAATTGCCCCCTTAGGAATGATTGCCCTGTAGGAGAACGGGGACTAGGTGGCAACCCATGTTAATGACCTGTTGACAAGTGTTCTCCTGGATGGACTCCTCTGTGGAAGAGGGGATTTAGAAAGGGAAACTTGCTTTAAAGGCCAGAGATTATGGATTTAATTTGTGTATGCCAGTTGTGAGTCCTAAGGCTCTCCATGATGACTCTAAATAGCACCATGAAGAGTTCTGTGTTAATGAAAACTGTGGACCAAGGATATCCTGCAACATGACCACTGTGTTGAATCTCACTCAGAATTTCTACAGTATAAGTAAAGTGAATCATGTTCATCTGTTTTCTGGTCTGCTAAGAACATTTCTTGATCCAAGAACCAGCAAGAGGCGGAGAGCGAGGTTGCTAGTTTTACAGTGGGCTTGGAGTGGTGGTGTAGACAAGTCTGACTTTATCACACTGGAAGCTCCTCATGCCCCTTTAGGGTGTGGGATGTTATTTTAGTGTCCATTTTGAGCACTGGGTATGTTGGATTTTCTATACCTGGTTTGGGGTGTAGGGGCCACTTTTTGGTCGTGGGATATGAGCTCCCTCCAGGGACCAGAGAGGAGTTTTAAATTCAGGGAGACAATTTTTAATAGGACTGGTGACTTGAGTTCTTGAAAAGAATTTCAGATAGGCCTGGGCTTGGGGTAAAAATTCCAGGGTAAGATGAGCTCAGGGTAAGAATTCCAGATGGCCCTGGACTGAATTATGCAGGTACACCAAGCAGCGTCTGCTCTGGATCACATGAGGTCCAATGGAATTCTTTTCTGAGCTCCTGCACCCCCAACTACCAGTAAAAATGTAAGGTCCTCATTGGCTCCTGGTGGTCCGCTCTGAATGATAGACATAGAGCAGAAGCGTCTTGGGTTTACTACTAAGGGGTCAAAAGGACCTATTTTTTTTATTTCAAGCCTGTTGTGTGGTGTGCAAAACCAAAACACCAAAACGAATAAAAAAAGTGCTCGTAAAATGTGTGATATGGTCCCCTCCCAAAGAAGAAGAATCCTTCCCTGACTCCCCAGGGTGTAAGACTCCTGAGAGGGCAAGACACACCTAGGTCCAATTAGCCAAAAGGCCAGGTGGACCCCGCTTCTAATAGCTGAAGCTGACCAACAAATACTAGATGAAGGGCTTTCCTGAAAAGAGACCCCTTAAGGCAGGAGATAAAGAAACCTGAGGGCCACACATCCTCCCCCTGGACTTCATGGTAGTCCTGAAGACTCACATCTTACGATGAAAGTGAGAAAAACACATACTGTATAAGTCAAAGTGACATACACGTGAATAAAAAATATAGGTCAAAAGGACCTCCAACAGTCCTCAACACACCACACAGATTTGGAATATCCACCTTGTGATTCAGATCTTGTGACACTAACTCTTCAGGAATGATAACACTGCAGGAGAACGGGGACAAGACATCTACACGTGTTTTCTGTGAGGATGTGATTTGACGTGCTCAGCGTGTTATCTTGTTCTTTATTTGAGATGCAAAATCATTGACCATTGATGTAACACATATGTACAGCACAGGTAGTTCAGATCTTCAACAAAGTATAACATGTCAACATCATTTCTTTTTTTGCTACAAAGATGTTTACTCTTCCAGAATAAAATTAGACACCTCTGTTACCATGATTTACTAAGAAATGACTTTGTAGGAAGGTGAACATAGAGAAGAGCACTAAATTCAGGGAGACCGTTTCAGATAGGCCTGGACTGAATCATGCAGGTGCACCAAGCAGTGTCTGCTCTGCAGAAGTTGTCTCACATGAGGTCCACGCTAAGAATTTAGCCAAAGCTGACCGATGAGTACTAGGTGAAGGGCTCTCTTGAAGAGAGACCCCCCCCCCCCCAAGGCAGGGGATGAAGGAACCTAAGGGCCACACATTCTCCCCTTAGACTTCAGAGTAGGCCTGAGGACCTACACCTTACAATCCACGTGAGAAGAATACACACAAGTGCAGCTCTGGTAGGTTACCCCGCCTTTATATTTTGTGGTAAATGTATATATTTTTGACTGAAGAGCCACACCTTCCAATCCAAGTGAAAAATGTGCAGCTCTGAGTGGTAGACATAGGGCAGGAGATTCTTGGGATTACTAGTAAGGGGTCAAAAGGACCTGACTTCTCATGGTCAGGGGAAGCTGACCAACAAGTACTTGGTGAAGGGCTCTCTTGAAGAGAACCCCCCATAAGGCAGGGAATGAAGGAACCTAAGGGCCTCACATCCTTCCCTTAGACTTCAAGGTAGGCTTGAAGACCCACACCTTACAATCCAAGTGAAAAAAGTGCAGCTCTGAGTGGTAGACATAGGGCAAGAGATTCTTGGAATTACTAGTAAGGGTTCAAAAGGACCTGACTTCTCATCGTCAGGGGAAGCTGACCAACAAGTACTTGGTGAAGGGCTCTCTTGTAGAGAACCCCCCCTAAGGCAGGGAATGAAGGAACCTAAGGGCCACACATCCTTTCTTTGGACTTCAAGGTAGGCCTGAAGACCCACACCTTACAATCCAAGTGCAGCTCTGAGTGGTAGACATTGGGCAGAAGATTCTTGGGATTACTAGTAAGGGGTCAAAAGGACCTGACTTCTCATGGTCAGGGGAAGCTGATCAACGAGTACTAGGTGAAGAGCTCTCTTGAAGAGAACCCCCCCCCCCTGGCAGGGAATGGAGGAACCCAAGGGCCACACATCCTTCCCTTAGACTTCAAGGTAGGCCTGAAGACCCACACCTTACAATCCAAGTGAAAAGAGTGCAGCTCTGAGTGGAAGACATAGAGCAGAAGATTCCTGGGATTACTAGTAAGGGTTCAAAAAGGACCTGACTTCTCATGGTCAGGGGAAGCTGACCAACAAGTACTTGGTGAAGGGCTCTCTTGAAAAGAGACCCCCCCCCCCCAAGGCAGGGAATGATTGAACCTGAGTGAGGGCCACGCATCTTTCCCTTAGACTTCACGGTAGGCCTGAAGACCCACACCTTACAATCCATGTGAAAAAAGTGCAGCTCTGAGTGGAAGACATAGAGCAGAAGATTTTTGGGATTACTAGTAAGGGGTCAAAAAGGACCAGACTTCTCATGGTCAGGGGAAGCTGACAAACAAGTACTAGTTGAAGAGCTCTCTTGAAGAGAACCCCCCCCCCCCAGGCAGGGAATGAAGGAACCTAAGGGCCACACATTCTTCCCTTAGACTTCAAGGTAGGCTTGAAGACCCACACCTTACAATCCAAGTGAAAAAAGTGCAGCTCTGAGTAGTAGACATAGGCCAGAAGATTTTTGGGATTACTAGTAAAGGGTCAAAAAGGACCAGACTTCTCATGGTCAGGAGAAGCTGACCAACAAATACTTCATGAAGGGCTCTCTCGAAGATAGACCCCCCCCCCCTTCCCCAAGGCAGGGGATGAAGGAACCTAAGGGCCTGAAGACCCACACCTTAGATCTGCAACAAAGCATAACATTCAACATCCTTTCTTTTTTTTTCAAACCTTTTGGTGGAAAGTGTTTTTTTCTTTCAGAATAAAAGTAAAGACGCCTCCACCCCCGAGCCTTACTGAGAAATGACTTTTTAGAAAGGTGAATTATATCTTTTTTTTATTCTCGGTCTGTTTGTTAGATCGGCAGCACGTTTTTTCCCGCTAAACATATGCTGATTAATGATGACTGAACAGCACGTTTTTGAAGCCTTCGGGAAAAGATTACCTTACTAGAAAAATCAAACCTGTAAGTAAACCGAACATGTATTTCCATTGTAATCAGCCACGCAGCGCTGACCTTTGACTCCCCTCGTCCAAGTATGACGACCCGGTGTTAAAATTGCAGCAGCGTTTGTAATCAAGGCTTCAAGTTCAATCAGCTCTGTGGTGCTTGACTGCCACTCCAGGCGTGCAATGCGGGAAGCGGCTGAGGGTGGTCGAGGCCTGGAGAAGACGGCTGTGACAGATCAGCCTTCGCTCAGATCCCAACCTGACCCAATTCCTGCTTCTAGACTCGGCGAGGAGAATGGGAACTGCATCTGTGCGGCACCATATTTCCTTCTTCATCGAGGAAAGAGCAATCAGTGGATGGTCAGGAGGGAGACTGTAAAGCTGATCTCCGGCCTTCCCTTCAGTCTTGCACAGGTGTAGCGGCTCCTCTCCTGGACTGAAATGTCTTACTCTGATTTCACTGCACACTGTGAGCTTTTCACAATGTGCATTAGAAGTCAGAGAGATCCCATCTCATTTCCCAGCTGGAGGACATCCAGCATCATCTAGCCCTGCCCTTGGCCCACTCCCTTCCTTCAGTCTTGCACAGGTGTACTGGCTCCTCCCCTTCAGTCTTGCCCAGGTGTACTGGCTCCTCCCCTTCAGTCTTGCACAGGTGTATCAGCTCCTCCCCTTCAGTCTTGCACAGGTGTACCGGCTCCTCTCCTGTAGTCTTGTCCAGTTGTACCTGCTCCTCCCCTTCAGTCTTGCACAGGTGTATCAGCTCCTCCCCTTCAGTCTTGCACAAGTGTACCAGCTCCTCCCCTTCAGTCTTGAACAGGTGTATCGGCTCCTCCCCTTCAGTTTTGACCAGGTGTACCAGCTCCTCTCCTGTAGTCTTGTCCAGTTGTACTGGCTCATCCCCTTCAGTCTTGCACAGGTGTACCAGCTCCTCCCCTTTAGTCTTGCCCAGTTGTACCGGCTCCTCCCCTCCAGTCTTGCACAGGTGTACCAGCTCCTCCCCTTTAGTCTTGCCCAGTTTTACCGGCTCCTCCCCTTCAGTCTTGCCCAGTTGTACCGGCTCCTCCCCTTCAGTCTTGCCCAGTTGTACCGGCTCCTCCCCTTCAGTCTTGCCCAGTTGTACCGGCTCCTCCCCTTCAGTCTTGCCCAGGTGTACCGGCTCCTCCCCTTTAGTCTTGCACAGGTGTACCGGCTCCTCCCCTTCAGTCTTGCCCAGTTGTACCGGCTCCTCCCCTTCAGTCTTGCACAATTTTACCTGCTCCTCCCCTTCAGTCTAGCACAGGTGTACCAGCTCCTCCCCTTCAGTCTGGCCCAGTTATACCGGCTCCTCCCCTTCAGTCTTGCCCAGTTGTACCGCCTCCTCTCCTGCACTGAAACGGCTTCCTCTGGTTTCACTGCACACTGTGAGCTTCTCACAATGTGCATTAGAAGCTGCGGTCAGTCAGATGGAGCTCCGCCTCATTTCCTGGCTGGAGGACGTCCACCATCATCTAGCCCTGTTCCTTGTCCACCTCTTCCATTCATTGGATTTCACTTCTATCAATCACAGAGGCTCAACATCACAGGTGGCCTCTACCAGCCTGTCAAAGAACACCCACTCCTCCAGACTGACGTCCGCCCATCCAGGTATTATGTTTTTTGCATAACTCTTCCCACAAACCATCCCACTGCTTGCACCAGGGCTGAGGGCTCTTAAGAGGAGTACTGAGGCAGGATGCTGTGATGTTTTCAGGAAGCTATGTCCAACATTGCATAGAGAAGAACAGAGACCTAGTAATGACATCAATGGGTATAGCAAAAGGTATGTCATGAAAAGTGAAGGTTGTATTTAAAGACGTCAATAGCTTGTTGATGAGGGGGCAGGGAGGAAACAAGGAAGGCAAACTATAGGTGGAATAACTTCAGCTCTGGGGACAAAGATAGCAAAAAAAAAAAAACTAGCAGAGGGTCTAACCCTCTCTGAACTCTATTCAGATATTGATGGGTTCTCATCATCCCTGCTAGATTTTTAAAAAGTGTCATAGGAGTGGGACCAACCGAAGAAGGATGGCTTTGAGACATAGAACCTGATTATTCATTTTGGGTGGATTAACCCTTTAGGCCAGTTGCCCTCTAGAATGATTGATGTGACCCTTCAGGCCCTGTTCACATTACGTGATTTGGAATGGCGGCAGAATCCGGATAACGCGTATTTGGGTGTCACTTTTCTTAATGGCCCCCCAAACACCCGGCAGACAGCGACAGCGTCATCCTTCAGAAAATCTTCACCATTTACCTTTAAACATCATTCTTGAGCTCTGGCCTGCCCAGGATGAGACGATATCACTAGTCTGCTGCAGGCAGGAGGAAGCATTTCTGCACTCTGCCTTCCCCCAGTGATCAGACTGTACATTGTAACCTTGTAGAAGGAGGAAGAAGCATTTCCTCAGTCTCCCCTCCCCCAGTGTTCAAACTGTACAATGTACAAACATTGTTCAGACAGGAGATAGGGAGAAACAAAGTAGCATTGTTTATGAACATCGATCAGACGGGAGATAGAGAGATACAAAGTAACATTGTTTATAAACATTGATCAGACGGGAGATAGAGAGATACAAAGTAACATTGTTTATAAACATCGATCAGGCAGGAGATAGAGAGATACAAAGTAACATTGTTTATAAACATCGATCAGGCAGGAGATAGAGAGATACAAAGTAACATTGTTTATAAACATCGATCAAATTGGAGATAGAGAGATACAAAGTAACATTGTTTATAAACATCGATCAGGCAGGAGATAGAGAGATACAAAGTAACATTGTTTATAAACATTGATCAGACGGGAGATAGAGAGATACAAAGTAACATTGTTTATAAACATCGATCAGGCAGGAGATAGAGAGATACAAAGTAACATTGTTTATAAACATCGATCAAATTGGAGATAGAGAGATACAAAGTAACATTGTTTATAAACATCGATCAGACGGGAGATAGAGAGATACAAAGTAACATTGTTTATAAACATTGATCAGACGGGAGATAGAGAGATACAAAGTAACATTGTTTATAAACATCGATCAGGCAGGAGATAGAGAGATACAAAGTAACATTGTTTATAAACATCGATCAAATTGGAGATAGAGAGATACAAAGTAACATTGTTTATAAACATCGATCAGGCAGGAGATAGAGAGATACAAAGTAACATTGTTTATAAACATCGATCAGACTGGAAATAGAGAGATACAAAGTAACATTGTTTATAAATATCGATCAAATGGGAGATAGAGAGATACAAAGTAACATTGTTTATAAACATCGATCAGACGGGAGATAGAGAGATGCAAAGTAACATTGTTTATAAACATTGATCAGATGATAGAGATACAAAGTAACATTGTTTAAAAACATCGATCAGACGGGAGATAGAGAGATGCAAAGTAACATTGTTTATAAACATTGATCAGATGATAGAGATACAAAGTAACATTGTTTAAAAACATCGATCAGACGGGAGATAGAGAGATACAAAGTAACATTGTTTATAATCATTGATCAGATGAGAGATAGAGAGATACAAAGTAACATTGTTTATAAACATTGATCAAATGGGAGATAGAGAGATACAAAGTAACATTGTTTAAAAACATCGATCAGGCGGGAGATAGAGAGATACAAAGTAACATTGTTTATAAACATTGATCAGATGGGAGATAGAGAGATACAAAGTAACATTGTTTATAAACATCGATCAAAGGGGAGATAGAGATATACAAAGTAACATTGTTACTTTTGTATCTACTAACACATCTGCAGATCTAAGGGGTGAGCTTCCATCTGCATTCAATACCATCTAAAGCAACCTGACAAGTTAAAAAAAACAAAAAACGTCTAAATGAAACTGTGTTCCCATTGAACTCATTATTAACTGTTTGTTTACTTTCACTTTCTTCCTATTTCCCTGTTAGCTATTTTTTTAAAATTTTTCTTTTTTTCCCATTTATTTGTTTTGTTCCTTTATTGCAATAACAAGAATCAAAGAAAAAAAAAAAACCAAACAAAAAATCAGTCTTTAGCTTATTTGTAAATAACTTTGCGATCCTTTGTACCAGAATCATAATTTTTGTGTCATTTTGAATGGGACAAATTACAGAGTAATCAAAGTGTGTTACATAAGTGATGGCAAAGATATCGCTGAATACACAGAGGAAATAGAATAAATGCGTAAATCGCTCTGCTCCATGGAGGGGGGGGGGGTGTACAGGAGTGAACTGGTTCCTTTAGTTATTGTTCCTTTTCCTGCCGCCCCTGTTGGTGGTTGGTCATGTGACTCCTTTGATGAAATGATACTTTGTATCAGTCTTCAGTATTATGTAATCTCTTTTATAGAAATGATAATCGGGGTTGGGCAGGCCTGCTCCAGCAATCTCGGCTCGGAGGGGAGTCTGACATTTGCATAAATCGAGCGTTTTTCTTCGGTTTAACGTATCTCGCGCTGCCTCTTTGGTTGTGTTTGCGCCTTTGTCTTTGTGTGGAAAAGTAAACAGCGTGTTTTTTGTAAAGCTCTGATGTGGGGGGGACGTCTGTGTTTAAACTTGCTATCTTCCCGTCTCATCCTTGGCACAACACCGCCGGGACGCCTCCATTGTCCGCGCCTATTCAGCATCAACACTGCGGAAAGCTTTTGTCGCCTTGTTTGTGCAGGAGACACCTGTAATAATTGATAATATGTACCTGCTTAGTACACGGCTAATTACTAATTGTACACCAGAGCCCCGCTCATCTTCCCTCCAATCGCAGAACTCCAACCCAAACAACTCCGACAGCTGGAAGCGTCTTAGAATAAAACGCAATAAACATTTTTGAGTTTGTAAACACGACTGCTAAATTATCAAACATTGTTCAGGCAGGAGATAAAGAGATACAAAGTAACATTGTTTATAAACACTGATCAGGCGGGAGATAAAGAGATACAAAGTAACATTGTTTATAAACATCGATCGGATGAGAGATAGAGAGATACAAAGTAACATTGTTTATAAACATCGATCGGATGAGAGATAGAGAGATACAAAGTAACGTTGTTTATAAACATCGATCAGACGAGAGACAGAGATACAAAGTAACATTGTTTATAAACATTGATCAGACAGGAGATAGAGGGATACAAAGTAACATTGTTTATAAACATCGATCAGACAGGAGATAGAGGGATACAAAGTAACATTGTTTATAAACATCGATCAGACGGGAGATAGAGAGATACAAAGTAACGTTGTTTATAAACATCGATCAGACGGGAGATAGAGAGATACAGGGGCGGACTGACAACTCATGGGGCCCCCGGGCAATAGGGGATCAGGGGCCCCTGTGTCCTTACCCAAACTCAAAAAAGCCTATGAAAAAGGTACCAGGGGCATCTCATGGGGCCCTCTACTGACTTCGGGCCCTCGGGCAGTGCCCAAGTTTCCAAATGGTCAGTCCGCCCCTGGAGAGATACAAAGTAATGTTGTTTATAAACATCAATCAGGCAGGAGATAGAGAGATACAAAGTAACATTGTTTATAAACATTGATTTGATAGGAGATAGAGAGATACAAAGTAACGTTGTTTATAAACATCGATCAGGCAGGAGATAGAGAGATACAAAGTAACATTGTTTATAAACATCGATCAGCCAAGAGATACAAAGTAATGATATTTATAAACATTGATCAGGCAGGAGATAAAGAGATACAAAGTAACATTGTTTATAAACATCGATCAGACGAGAGATACAAAGTAACATTGTTTATAAACATCGATCAGACAAGAGATACAAAGTAATGTTGTTTATAAACATCGATCAGACCGATGAGAGAGAGATGAAAAGTAACATTGTTTATAAACACTGTTCAGATGAGAGATGTCCACCTGCCACCCGGCCACTGTACGTATTCTGTAAGGGGGTGACATGAACAGGCTAGGCCAAATACATGTATGTGATCCACCCCGCTCAGGTTTAGGGGCACACTACATACCTGCTGGGGCCCCTCCTGTGACCGCTGTGTGTAGAAGTTTACTGTTACTGGTAACCTGGTGTCATGTGACCAGTCGTAGCGATCGAATAATAACAATGTATACCAGCCTGTCATATATAACTTTCCATTAAGAACAGCTTGTTTGCAGTTGTGAACTGTGCCTGCCTGGCTACCGGGAAGAAGTTGGGGGCGGAGCTGGGAATCAGAAAGTGCAGGGTCTGGAGGAGGACCAGAGGAGGGCTGGAGTCAGCTGAAGGCTGAGACTGGGGGAGGCAGAGCCGAGGGGGTGCTGTGGCTGCACAGAGAGGCACAGGATGTGCAGGAGGAGTTCTGTCCTCCTCTCTGCTGCTGAGAAGGTGGGTTCAGAGACTAGGGGGAGTGCCGCAGCTGTAGGAGAGGTGCAAGAGCCACATGAAATAACTTGGTGGGCCGACTCATGTGCTGTAATTGCTATCCTACAGTACTGCAATCTCTTGCATGGCCCCATAGAATTGCATTAGTCACATTCATTGGTTGCACCACCCACCAAATGCATCATGGTTCAACCGCCTGGTTTTACTGCCCCCTAGTCGCACACGTGAACAAAGCCTTGGAAAAAAACAAAAAAAACAAATACGTACAACCACCACATCTAGGGACCGTAAAGCTTCCTTCACATCTTGCACATATGCGTGCTCACGGAACATGCGAAAAACGCTTATCGCGCTTGTGGTCCCATTCATTCTTAATGGCGCCACAAACGTGTTCAAAAAATGCACCAAAATCCACATTTTAAAAAAAATTCAAGGTGCAGGAGCTTCTTTGGCGTGTTTGTGGCGAATACGGCAGACTATTTAGGTGAATGGCCAGCCGTCTGTCCTATAAGGAGATAAGAGGGGAGCACTGAAAGAAGGGGAGGATCAGAGAAGACAGAATCAAACAGCATTTTTATACAATGCCCTGTACTGATCATATTCACCCCTCCCCCCAAAAAATGTTGCCGAAAAAGCGCGCGTTCCCTCTGCGCCGAGACATGAAGGCTGCCTTCGGCTGAAATGTATTACATTGTTGTTCTTGAATTTAGCCGCACTTTAAAGTACGATCCATCCCCCTCCTTCAGTCTGAAAAGGAATTTTTTTCACACCTTGAAATCATGAAATATACATTTTTAACATGCAGGTGTTTAAATGACTTTTTTAGGCCCCCGAAGAAGTGAAAAGTCTGCGGACTCGGGCGGCTCTCAATGACGGGGTATGGATTCCAAGAGCCATCATTTCTGGAAACAATTTATTTTGGAGTGCTTTATGTCCTCACCCTTGAAATGCAGCGTGACTGATCAGCATTGTGGGTAATCTACAGCATAGGCGCTCTTATAAATCACAGCTTGGCGCTCTCCGCCGCGCTGATAAATAGGAATATGGCGGTGAAAAATCCCCAGGAATTACCCAAAGCGTGACAGAGAGTGGCAGGCTGCTCCCGAGGTCGGCTCCTGGGGGTGTTTTTCTGGAGGTCAGAAGAAGAGGGGCCTCTGGAGGGTCTTGTTGTTTTTTTTTGGGGGGGGGAGGGTAACAAAAGAAAATATCAAAAACACAATATACTGTACACCTGTATGGGATCCAGCCAAGAAATCATGAAATATTCTTTAATATGCAGCTAGTCTAAATATCAGAATTCTGTGTTTATGTCAGCTTCCTGCACAGCAGAACTAAGACTGGGAGAGGGAGGGACCAGACAAACACGGAGGTAATACTTTGTGTACTAGGGAACCATTTCCATCAGTTTCCGATGTACCAGAGGAGCTTACACTCTAATGTCCTCCCCCCCTCCACAGTCACATCAGTCTCTGTACCAGAGGAGCTTACACTCTAATACCCCCCCCTCCACAGTCACATCAGTGTCTGTACCAGAGGAGCTTACACTCTAATGTCTTCCCCCCTCCACAGTCACATCAGTATCTGTACCAGAGGAGCTTACACTCTAATGTCCCCTCCCCCACAGTCCCATCAGTCTCTGTACCAGAGGAGCTTGCACTCTAATGTCCCCTCCCCTCCCCCCTCACAGTCACATCAGTCTTTGTACCAGAGGAGCTTACACTCTAATGTCCCCTCCCCCACAATCACATCAGTCTCTGTACCAGAGGAGCTTACACTCTAATGTCCCCTCCCCCACAGTCACATCAGTCTGTGTACCAGAGGAGCTTACACTCTAATGTCCCCTCCCCCACAGTCACATCAGTCTCTGTACCAGAGGATCTTACACTCTAATGTCCCCTCCCCCACAGTCACATCAGTCTCTGTACCAGAGGAGCTTACACTCTAATGTCCCCTCCCCCACAGTCCCACGCTATTTTTATTATACATTTATATAGCTCTAACATATATCGAAGTGCTGTACAGAGAACACTGAGCCAGTCACATCAGTCTCTGTACCAGAGGAGCTTACACTCTAATGTCCCCTCCCCCACAGTCACATCAGTCTCTGTACCAGAGGAGCTTACACTCTAATGTCCCCTCCCCCACAATCACATCAGTCTCTGTACCAGAGGAGCTTACACTCTAATGCCCCCCCCCCCCCCACAGTCACATCAGTCTCTGTACCAGAGGAGCTTACACTCTAATGTCCCCTCCCCCACAATCACATCAGTCTCTGTACCAGAGGAGCTTACACTCTAATGTCCCCTCCCCCACAATCACATCAGTCTCTGTACCAGAGGAGCTTACACTCTAATGTCCCCTCCCCCACAGTCACATCAGTCTCTGTACCAGAGGAGCTTACACTCTAATGTCCCCTCCCCCACAGTCACATCAGTCTCTGTACCAGAGGAGCTTACACTCTAATGTCCCCTCCCCCACAGTCACATCAGTCTCTGTACCAGAGGAGCTTACACTCTAATGCCCCCTCCCCCACAGTCACAACAGTCTCTGTACCAGAGGAGCTTACACTCTAATGTCCCCTCCTCCACAGTCACACACTATTATTATACATTTATATAGCTCTGACATATACCGCAGTGCTGTACAGAGATCACTGAGACAACCACTACTGCTCTGTTCCCACCACCCTACACTATGTTTTTGAAAAACAACAATTAAAAAAAAAACATAAATAAATGGCTATAAAATCAACTTTCTACCATGGATCCTGTAGCTTAGCGTTTTCTTTTCTAAAAAAAAAAAAGAATAAAATAACCTCAAGGCCTATATTAGTATTTCCAAGGCAGAAGCAGGCAAAACTCTCAGACAAAATCTCAATCCTGTAAATATCTGGCTTGGATTTTGTTTGCAGTGAGTCATTTCCCTTTCTATACATCATTGTTGTTGATCGCAGGATTTCGATGAACAAACCCAGCAGCTCTTGCCGCATTCTAGGACAATGTTTACTCTATGCGGGGATATTATCACATGACCTAACCTTGACGCTAAAGTGATTGTGCGAAGCAAAAAAAAAAAAAACAATAAAAAAAAAAAGCACAAAAAAAAAAAAAAAGGCGTAATAAGCCGGGTCGCCGTCAGCAGGTGCGAGTTCATATGTAAAAACGAAAAATGCCACTTTGTCTAGTTAAATATCAGACGACAAATACTGTCTGAGGCGAGTCATTTTCTTGAGTCAACAGTCAGTTGATGGTATTTGAATGTGGAATTGTCTCCTTTTTCCTTTTTTTTTTTTTTTTTTTTTTATTAATCGAACAAAGAACGAGAGAATTTAAAACTCCCCCCCCGCGCGCTACATTCTAATTAAGTCCAAGATGGGAGATTTTCACCGTTTAATTACCGCCTGCGCTTCAGCAGGCGACCTCTTCTTGATGGAAGCGGGACTTTGTTCCCTTCATCCGGCGACCCCGGTGGTCCCGAGCCCGACCCCCGTCATTTATGGTTTAGGCAAAAAGGACGCGAATTTATGCCTTTTAATTGGGAAGAAGTTGGACTGGCGTTTTCACGTGTCATCTTTAATGCGCTGACCCCGGGAGAGTAATGCATCGATGCAGCGATGGAAATTAAAAAAAGTCACCGGGTCGCCTATGGGATGATTAAACCTATCATTACACAAACGGAAAATGAACGCCAACGCGCTGCTAATTGTGGAAGATGGTAAATAATATTAACATTTTGTTGAACTTTTATTAAAATTTATAGATAGGAAAGTGGGCGAGACCCTTTAGACTGGGGAAATATTGGCCTAGACCAGTGGTGGGCAACCTTTTTTTTCAACTGAGCCAAATCTTGCCAAAACCACAATTGAAATTTATTTTGAGAGCCACATTTTTAAAACTGAAAATACATCTCCCATATAGTAATTCATCCCCCATATAGTAATTCATCCCCCATAGTAATTCATCCCCCATATAGTAATTCATCCCCCATAGTAATTCATCCCCCATATAGTAATTCATCCCCCATAGTAATTCATCCCCCATATAGTAATTCATCCCCCATATAGTAATTCATCCCCCATATAGTAATTCATCCCCCATATAGTAATTCATCCCCCCTATAGTAATTCATCCCCCCTATAGTAATTAATCCCCCATATAGTAATTCATCCCCCATATAGTAATTAATCCCCCATAGTAATTCATCCCCCATATAGTAATTCATCCCCCATATAGTAATTCATCCCCCATATAGTAATTAATCCCCCATATAGTAATTCATCCCCCATATAGTAATTCATCCCCCATAGTAATTCATCCCCCATATAGTAATTCATCCCCTATAGTAATTCATCCCCATATAGTAATTCATCCCCCATATAGTAATTCATCCCCCATATAGTAATTCATCCCCCATATAGTAATTCATCCCCCCATATAGTAATTCATCCCCCATATAGTAATTCATCCCCCCTATAGTAATTCATCCCCCCTATAGTAATTCATTCCCCCTATTGTGTCAATTCACTTACCTTTGCTCCGCGCGTTCCTCTCGCCGTGTTCCCGCGCCGTTCCGGTCTTCAGGGTGGACTGTGAGAGGAGAGGAGTTCGTCACGCTGCCCCGCCTACATCCTGACAGCCAATGTTTGCCACGCTCCGTGGGACGGATTAAAAGGTCCGCTGGGTCGTATACGGCCCGCGGGCCGTAGTTTGCCCATTGCTGGGCTAGCTGCAGAGTCCTGACTTTTGGGGCGGCCGCCCGAGAGGAGGGAGGGGAGCGGGCGCCTGGAACACAGAAGAGCCGCATTAAAATGTGTAAAGAGCCGCATGTGGCTTGCGAGCCGCGGCTTGCCGACCACTGGCCTAGACTGGAGTGTCCGTCCTCCACGGAAAAAGGGAAAACATCCGGCAATCTATCATGTACAGAGATCTATATTTCGTAACAAGTTCCCAATTGCTATTTTTTTATTTTTGATTGCCGTTTACACGCTCAATTTCAGCTTGTGTTTTCAAATAAAGACAATAGAGGACGCCAACTAAGTGTAGCAAATACTCTTTATTTTATTAAAAAGATAGATGGCAACCAGGGGCGGACTGACCATTTGGAAACTCGGGCACTGCCCGAGGGCCTGGGGTCACTAGGGGGCCCCATGAGATGCCCCTGGTACCTTTTTCATAGGCTTTTTTGAGTTTGGGCAAGGACACAGGGGCCCCATGATCCACTATTGCCCGGGGGCCCCATGAGTTGTCAGTCCGCCCCTGATGGCAACTCACTTGTAGAACCCAATCTGACCATTCATCTCATCCCATTCCATCTCATTGCAATCTATTTTGTTCTACAAGTGAGTTGCCATCTGTCTTTTTAATAAAAGAATATTGCTTCCCTTAGCCGGCGCCCCTTGTTATCCTGTTTCTATATCTTACCCTAGGTCAGCACCTAAGCGTTTTGCATTTTGCATAAATGCACAGCAGTCCATTTAACATGATTTCCTATGGGACCTGGTTCACATCTCCACGTTTTCACCCGGTAAGTTTTTTGGAAAGGGTCAGGGACACCTGCTATAGGACGGGCGGGACACTCGCCGTTGTGACTGGGCGTCATATGGCGTCCTGTCAAAACGAGCTGCTCACACGGCCGTGGGGCCATGCAGTGGCGCGATCTGTCACCGGCTGTATCCACGGGACACAGCCGATGACATATCACTACACCGGCCTGTTGTCAGTGTCATGTGACCGCTGTGACCAATCACAGCAGATCACATGTCAATTGTATACAATGGATGGCTTCCATTGTATACAATTATGTTGTTAGCTGTGACTGGTCAAGGCAGTCACATGATACAGACAGGACCAATCACAGCCCATCTGTATCATTATTATTATTATAATTATCATTATTATTATTTTTATTATCATTATTATTATTATTATTATTATTATTATTATTATTATCATTATTATTATTATTATTATTATTATTATTATCATTATTATTATCATTATTATTATTATTATTATTATCATTATTATTATTATTATTATCATTATTATTATCATTATTATTATCATTATTACTATTATTATTATTATCATAATTATTATTATTATTATCATTATTATCATTATTATTATTATACAGGATTTATATGGCACCAACAGTTTGCTCAGCGCTTTACAATATAATTGATATAATATAATTTACAATACAGCAACAATACAGTTCAATACAAGAGGGTTAGGAGGGCCCTGATCCTGGGAGCTTACGATCTAAGAGGGAGGGGCTAGTGGTACAAAAGGTAATAACAGTGGGGGATGGACTGGGAGGCGGAATAGAAGATTCCATTATTAGCTGAGGGCTTTCTTGAAGAGAGAGGTTTTCAGAGATCGCCTAAAAGTGAGCAGAGTAGGTGATAGTCTGATAAATTGGGGTAGAGAGTCCCAGAGGATGGGGAAGCTCTGGAGAAGTCCTGGTGATGAGCATGGGAGGAGAAGACAAGGGAGCTAGAGAGCAGGAGTTCGTTCGAGGAGCGGACAGTACGGTTTGGGTGATAATGTATCATGTGATCAGCTATGTCCAATCCAGGGGTGGACTGGCCATTTGGAAACTCAGGCACTGCCTGAGGGCCCGGGGGCAGTAGGGGGCCCCATGAGATGCCCCTGGTACCTTTTTCATATGCTTTTTTGAGTTTGGGCAAGGATACAGGGGCCCCATGATCCCCTATTGCCCGGGGGCCCCATGAGTTGTCAGTCCGCCCCTGGTCCAATCACAGCTAATCACAACAAAAGACTGAATGAATCAGTTTCATTCAGTAACAAGGATTGCAAATATCAATTAAATACATCGGTATTAGCAATCATAATGTGTTAAAAAAAAATCCTGATCACTTGCCCAGTGTAGTTCAATGTTACTATGGTAACACTGTATTGCTTTGGTCACAGTGTGCTGAAAAATAAAATAGTAAAAAAAAAAAGAAAAAAATATGTAATAAAAAATAAAAAAAAATTGTAGAAACATTTGAAAAAAAAAAAACAAATAAAATTATTATTTTCACCAAAGAAATGTAGCAGAATGCATTTTGACCTAAATTTATGAAGAAATGTTATTTATTTTCAAAATTGTATATATATATATAAATTTTTGGTACTACAAGGAATGCCACGGTACGAGCAGGGGCGGACTGACAACTCATGGGGCCCCCGGGCAATAGGGGATCATGGGGCCCCTGTGTCCTTGCCCAAACTCAAAAAAGCCTATGTAAAAGGTACCAGGGGCATCTCATGGGGCCCCCTACTGACCCCTTGCCCTTGGGCAGTGCCCGAGTTTCCAAATGGTCAGTCCGCCCCTGGGTACGAGTGATATTGGTAGGTAGGTGGTATTGGTAGGTAGGTGTTCTTGACTCCAGAATGAGTAATAGGAAGCCGGTGGAAGTTGTGTCTACTCAATGGCCGCTCTGGAGCAGATGGCTCTCAATACTTGGTGGTTATGAAGATGCAGTTATGACCGCGTGTAAAAGCCGCTCATTCTTCATTAAGTAAGATGAAACGTCCGTTCCGGCCCGGAGGAAATCCCCTCCGCTCCTTTTCAGGAACATGGCTCAATTTATTTCAAGCAGCGCAAGAGCTCGCGGTGATAAATCATGGACTGGTTACTCTATGCACGTTGGCATGACTCGATTCTTGCCTCATAATATTGTTCTCCATCCTTATATTTCTCATTCTCTCCCCCATTCCGAGAACATTTAAGCCCGAATTTGGGGGGAAACAATGAAAAGAAGGAAGTATGGCGCTGGACTTCATTGTATGACCGGTTTGTGTACGGAATCAAAGAGTCTTCCAAACGTGGTTGGAGTGAAGCCTTCTTAGTACAGAAGGTCTCAAAAATGAGAGGACAATGGGTGGATTCAGGCAAATTATTCCTTTATGCCCCAACAACCAGATGAACATACCAGACCCCCTAATGTGCAAATACAGCCATTTATTCCAAATTCCATTCAGCTTTTTTAATGCAGCTCCATAGTGCAGTGAGTGGTCAGTTGGTTCCCTGTGAGCAACAAAAGGTGACCCATGAAATACCAGCAACACAAGAAAGTGCACAACGGGCACAGAGTAGGACTAGCCTCTAAGGAAGAACAGCCTTAGTCACCAAACCCCCAACTACACATGTTATATGATTCTGATGATTCTGGGCTTTCCTCCCATATGTTATATTATTCTGGGCTTTTCACCCATATGTTATATTATTCTGGGATTTTCACCCATATGTCACATGATTCTGGGCTTTCCTCCAATATCTCATTTTATTCTGGGCTTTTCACCCATATGTCATATGATTCTGGGCTTTTCACCCATATGTTATATTATTCTGGGCTTTTCACCCATATGTCACATGACTCTGGGCTTTCCTCCCATAACTCAGATTATTCTGGGCTTTTCACCCATATGTCATATGATTCTGCATTTTCCACCCATGTGTCATATGATTCTGGGCTTTTCACTCTCATGTCATATGATTATGGAATTTCCACCAGTATCTCATATGATTTGGGGCTTTCACCCATATGTCATATGATTCTGCACTTTCCACTCATGTGTCATATGATTCTGATGATTCTGGGCTTTCCTCCCATATGTTATATTATTCTGGGCTTTTCACCCATATGTCACATGATTCTGGGCTTTCCTCCAATATCTCATATTATTCTGGGCTTTTCACCCATATGTTATATTATTCTGGGCTTTTCACTCATGTGTCATTTGATTCTGGACTGTCCACCCATGTGTCATATGATTCTGATGATTCTGGGATTTGCACCCTTATGTTATATTATTCTGGGCTTTCCTCCCATATCTCATATTATTCTGGGCTTTCCTCCCATATCTCATATTATTCTGGGCTTTCCTCCCATATCTCATATTATTCTGGGCTTTTCACCCATATGTCATATGATTCTGCATTTTCCATCCATGTGTCATATGATTCTGGGCTTTCCACTCTCATGTCATATGATTATGGAATTTCCACCCGTATCTCATATGATTCTGGGCTCTCCTCCCATATGTTATATGATTCTGGGCTCTCCGCCCATGTGTCATATGATTATGAACTTTCCACCCATGTGTCAAATTATTCTGGGCTTTCCACCCATATGTCATATGATTCTGGACTGTCCACTCATATCTCATATAATTTTGGAGCTTTTCACCCATATATCATGTGATCCTGGGATTTCTACTCATAAGTCATATGATTCTGGGCTTTTCTCCCATACGTCTTATGGTTCTGGCCTTTCCACCCATTTTCCATATGATTCTGGGCTTTCCACCCATGTATCATATGATTCTGGACTGTCCACCCATGTGGCATATGATTCTGGGCTTTCTACTCATACTTCATATGATTCTGGACTTTCCACTTATGTGTCATATGATTCTGGGATTTCCACCCACATGCCATATGATTCTGGGCTTTCCACCCATATGTCGTATGATTCTGGGCTTTCCACCCATATGTCGTATGATTCTGGACTGTCCACTCATATCTCATATAATTTTGGAGCTTTTCACCCATATATCATGTGATCCTGGTATTTCTACTCATATGTCATATGATTCTGGGCTTTTCTCCCATACGTCTTATGGTTCTGGCCTTTCCACCCATTTGCCATATGATTCTGGGCTTTCTACTCACACGTCATATGATTCTGGACTTTCCACTTATGCGTCATATGATTCTGGGATTTCCACCCACGTCATATGATTCTGGGATTACCACCCATATGTCAAATGATTCTGGGATTTCCACCCATATGTCGTATGATTCTGGGTTTTCACCCATATGTTGTATGATTCTGGGCATTCCATCAACATGTTGTATAATTCTGGGCTTTCCACCCATATGTCGTATAATTCTGGGCTTTCAACCCATATGTCATATGAGTCTGGGCTTTCCACCCATATGTCATATGAGTCTGGGCTTTCCACCCATATGTCATATGATTCTGGGCTTTCCACCCATATGTTGTATGATTCTGGGCTTTCCACCCATATGTTGTATGATTCTGGGCTTTCCACCCATATGTCATATGATTCTGGGCATTCCATCAACATGTCGTATAATTCTGGGCTTTCCACCCATATGTCATATGATTCTGGGCATTCCAACAACATGTCGTATAATTCTGGGCTTTCCACCCATATGTCGTATAATTCTGGGCTTTCCACCCATATGTCGTATAATTCTGGGCTTTCCACCCATATGTCGTATAATTCTGGGCTTTCCATCAACATGTCGTATGATTCTGGGCTTTCCATCAACATGTCGTATGATTCTGGGCTTTCCATCAACATGTCGTATGATTCTGGGCTTTCCATCAACATGTTGTATGATTCTGGGCTTTCCACCCATATGTCATATGATTCTGGGCTTTCCATCAGCATGTCGTATGATTCTGGGCTTTCCATCAACATGTCGTATGATTCTGGGCTTTCCACCCATATGTCATTAGATTCTGGGCTTTCCCTTTTTGCTGCAGAATGAATTGTATGAATCAGTGAACACGCTAGGCTCAGTCTGCAGTGCTATCATTCATGTCTTTTTATTTTGCCTTGTTATTTGAAGAAGAGAATTATTTGCTGTATATTACAACCATCTTTTTGGTTTGGACCTTCATAGACTCTCGGAATTAGGGCCCTTCGGGACATAAAGCTTTCGAGCAGCAATAAGCGGTTGCAGGAGATGAGTCCCAGGAAGATCATGACATTGGTTCAGCGGGGAGGAAGTCCTTTGAGTCGGTATAAATGATACATTTTCATGCAGTCGAAGTTCCGTCTCACCTTCCCATCCAGGATTACGTTGTACGGAACATTTTTTAGATGAGATAAATAACATCCACCTTCCCACGCAAACTGCGTGTTGTATAATCTGCGCCGCTCGCACTCCTTTACACAAAGTACTTCCTGAAGGGCCATGACGATGATGTGTGAAGTTTTCCATCTCTGTGATTAAAGAACTCCAACGTTCCGCATTTTTACCGGCATCTGGAATGCAAATTGCGCGCATCTCACTTCCAGCGAAGGCGCGTGGTATATCGTTGTTGCGTCCTCAGAGGGAAAACGCTTCTCGCACAAGAGGAGGAAGGCTGAAAGCTTTAATTGCAAATTCAGTTTAAATCGACTAAATACATTACAGGTACATAAGAAGAGGCGTGCAAAGTCTGACGGTTGTATTTTTTTTTTTAGAAAACAACCAAAAAGCCCGAGTAAAAAGGCCCATCCCCCGCCAGCTTGATGTAGAGAAGGATTCTTGCTCTCCGGTTGGAAGCAGGTCTCAAAGCAGAGGTCCGACACGTCCCATCCCTTTGCCACCATACTGCAGGGAAGGATTGTTGCTCTAGGTGGGGAAGCAGTGGTCTCTTTGCAGAGGTCTGACACACCCGGTGGCAGGGGCGGACTGACAACTCTTGGGGCCCCCGGGCAATAGGGGATCGTGGGGCCCCTGTGTCCTTGCCCAAACTCAACAAAGCCTATGAAAAAGGTACCAGGGGCATCTCATGGGGCCCCCTACTGACCCCGGGCCCTCGGGCAGTGCCCGTGTTTCCAAATGGTCAGTCCGCCCCTGGACACACCCCTTGCTGAGTCATAGCTAGAGCTTTCCAATCAGCAGAGAACATGGGCTCTGACTCAGCAGGGTAGGGGTTTTAGACCTCTACAGAGAGGCCACTGCTTCCACACAGAGAGCAACACTCCTCCTCTGCAGTATGCTGGCAGGCAGGGCTGTGGATAAGGGGGTACCACTAGTCCTCCTGTATGGGGCCCAGGCCAGCAGGGGGCCCAGGTAGCAGAGGGATTTGTATGTGAACAGGGAAGGTGATCAGCACAGTGTGGGGGGGGGGGCAATTATTGGAACCGATCCCCTGTATGACTCTCCCTGCAGCAGCTGAAAGCTGGTTTCTTCTCCTCCTCTCCCTCTGGCTGGCTTTCAGCTGCTGCAGATAGAGCCATACAGGGGATCGGTTCCAATAATTGCCCCCTGCAGTCTTCACCCTCCCTGTGCACCATACATTTCCTCCTGCTGCCCAGGCCCCCCTGTGTGCCCCCCCCCCCCAGTACTGCTGGCTTTCCTCCCCTCTGTCCCACCGGCAGCTGCAAGCACACAATAGGATCCTTCAGGATGGAGAGTGGGGGAAGAGTCCAGTAAATATGTCACATTTACCAGCCCTTTTCTTTCCTGAATGAACACAATGAGTGATCGGTACTGATCATTAGCTGTGTTCATTCTTAACTGAAGCCTAGTAAACTGTGTTTTTTTTTGGGGGGGGGGGGGCTGTCAGGTTAGCTGTAAGGGGCCCCGTGGTTTCTAACAGGGGATGAGATTTTTACTTAGGCTGTTTCTGCTTTCTAAAGGAAAACTAACTAAAAGGGGGAAACATGGTGCACAAGGAGGGTGATGTGGGGCAATTACTGGAACCGATCCCCTGTATGATTCTCTCTGCAGCAGAAGAAAGCTGACAGGAGGGAGAAGAGAAGAAGCCGGCTTTCAGCCGCTGCAGTAAGGGTCATACAGGGGATCAGTTCCAGTAATCGCCCCTCCGCTGTTTCCGATCAACCTCCTTGCGTACATCTGATTCACCCTGCCTGGGCCCCCATGCTGGCCTGGGCCCTCCTACATGAGGACTGCTGGTACCTCCTTATCCAGGGCCATGGCAGAACCTCTCATTCAGTAAGGTATGAAAAAGGGGAAAAAAAAAAAACGATTACTAATGTTCTCGCCATTTATATAGTTCACCTAAAAGAGATTATTTTTCATCAAAATGGGAGTTACACTTCAACTGTATCCACCTCATTAACCTTCAACCGCGGATAAATAGCGCCTGTCAATGTTAATTACTGTATATTACCGATAGGTAGCTTCGAATTCTATTTTGTAGTATGAATCAAAAAAAATGATAATCATAACAAACTACTTTTATTCTGAACCACTCACTCATTCTACGTTAAATCGCATTAATGTATTTTTTTTGTTTCTTTTTGTTTTGTTTTTTTGTTTGTTTTTTTGTTTGTTACATGTATCAAAGGGCAACATAAGGTGCCATGTATAAAATGATCATCAAGGTGAGATCATTACCATATGTTGCTCCTGTAACCTGGTATAGGAATGACTGTAATGTTATCACTTTAGATAGGGCGGCTTTACGTGGTAATATTGCTGTTAACCTGCAGTCAGAAGATGCGGTGACCCCCAACATCATTAGTGACACCATGTGCCACACCTCATGTGTTATGGATGTGCATTACAAATCATTAAAGCTAATCTCTGACCTTCCCTTGAGTCCTCTCAAGGTCCCATGACCCTCCTTAGATCCTGCTTCCTTTTATATACTGTATATGGCAGCAATGGGCAAACTACGGCCCGCGGATGTGGCTGTCAGGATGTGTGTAGGCGGGGCAGCGTGACGAACGTGAGGGGAGCTAGGCTCCTCTCACAGTCCGCCCTGAAGACCGGAACGGCGCGGGAACACGGCGAGAGGAACACGTGGAGCAAAGGTAAGTGAATTGACACAATATGGGGAATGAATTACTATATGGGGGATGAATTACTATATGGGGGATGAATTACTATGGGGGATGAATTACTATATGGGGGATGAATTACTATAGGGGGGATGAATTACTATGTGGGGGATGAATTACTATATGGGGGATGAATTACTATATGGGGGATGAATTACTATATGGGGGATGAATTCCTATGGGGGATGAATTCCTATGGGGGATGAATTACTATATGGGGGATGAATTACTATGGGGGATGAATTACTATGGGGGATGAATTACTATGGAGGATGAATTACTATATGGGGGATGAATTACTATGGGGGATGAATTACTATGGGGGATGAATTACTATATGGGGGATGAATTACTATGGAGGATGAATTACTATATGGGGGATGAATTACTATGGGGGATGAATTAATATGGGGGATGAATTAATATGGGGGATGAATTAATATGGGGAATGAATTACTATAGGGGGGATGAATTACTATAGGGGGGATGAATTACTATATGGGGGATGAATTACTATATGGGGGATGAATTACTATGGGGGATGAATTACTATATGGGGGATGAATTACTATGGGGGATGAATTACTATGGGGATGAATTACTATGGGGATGAATTACTATGGGGATGAATTACTATATGGGGGATGAATTACTATATGGGGGATGAATTACTATATGGGGGATGAATTACTATATGGGGGATGAATTACTATACTTACTATGGATGACACATACACATCATTCATCTACTCTTGGTCCGGCCCCCGGGTCCAATATATGAACCCATTGTGGCCCTCAAGTCAAAATTACTATAGGGGGGATGAATTACTATATGGGGGATGAATTACTATATGGGGGATGAATTACTATATGGGGGATGAATTACTATGGGGGATGAATTACTATATGGGGGATGAATTACTATGGATGACACATACACATCATTCATCTACTCTTGGTCCGGCCCCCGGGTCCAATATATGAACCCATTGCGGCCCTCAAGTCAAAAAGTTTGCCCACCCCTGGTATATGGCCATATATATAAACGTTTTGCCTTTAGTTATAATTCAGTTTTTGCAATAGGGTCACTTTAAGAGATCCGCAGACAACCCAGCCACTCTCTTCTTTAGTTCAGCCGTGGATGACATTTTTTTTGCTGCAAATGTTGCATGCTCATTTGCTGTCCATGTATTTTATTTTTTTTTGTTTGTTTAACTTTAAGGTGTTTTTTTTTTTCATTCTTTTTTTTTTTCTTTACTTTAGAATTTGCCTACACTCAGCAACCAAATCCCTTTTGCCTGAAAGCCATGAAATGCAACGACTTTCTCCCTTCATGGCTCAATATGCTCCATTTAAGAACGCTGAGTCCACATTCGACTGCAAACTTCCCTACTTGTGCCACTGGGTATAGAGCGGCCTCCTGTTCTCTCTCTCTCTTTTTTTTTTTTAAAGAATGCGGAAAAGAAAATAAACGCTTATAAGAATACATTCGCATAGCTGCGCACCTCACAATTCAAAAAAAGAAAAAAAAATTGTTCTTTTTTTAAATCTTTCTAAGTCTTTATTTGCTTTCCAAAATGGCATTAAAAGTGCAGCAAAAATAAAAAAAAGTCATGATTTGAGCGTAGTGCGCGGCAGTCAGCCCTTGGCTAGAGGTCTGCGGATCTGAACGGTTAGCTTTGCTACGCTTCCTAGCTGGATGTTTAGAAAATGTTAATACGATTTCCGAATGACTTTGAGACTTTGTTTTTCTTTTTCTCTTTTTTTTTTATTCCTTTTATTTCCTGATGACAAGTCCCAGGAGAACGAGGACAGCCACTTATGGGAGAGATAGAGGATAAACAATTCATCTAGAGAGTACATAAACTGCCAAAAAGTAACAGAAGCAGAAAAAAAATAAAGTGAAAAGAATATGTTTTTCTTCCTGTACCGGCTGCAAATGTAACTGTACCGTATTACAACTCATTACACGCCTTTTGCTTTTATGACATGCACAAAAAATGGAGCTCTTCTCTGTTGCAAAATACAAAAAAAAATATTGAAAACAGAAAAACAAAAAGTTCTCTAACAATGTTAGAAGTTATACAGTTTTACGGGTGTAGCGCTAACCCCTAGAGCTGGGGTCTCCAAAGTTTATAAACAAAGGGCCAGTTTACTGTCCTTCAGATTTTCTGGGGGCCAGAATGTGGCCACATGCTTTGGCATCAATGGAAGTACACAATTATTGGTATTAGTGGGGGGAATAGCCCCAATTGTTGGCATGAGGGGAAGGAATAGAGCCCTATCATTGGTGTCAATGGGAGGAATGTACTCAATTGTTGGTGTCAGTCTGAGAAATAGTCCCTTGTATTAAAAGGAGTGTTACGAATCCGCCTGGTGGTGCCTCTGGCAGCCCACTAGGCAGGATTACCCAGAGCGTGGAGGGCCCCTGATGGTGGGGATGGACTTGAAGCAGACCAGGACCAGGTCACGACCTCCGAGCAATCTCACCCGTGGCAGAGGGAACCTCCGGGGATGGATACAGGAGGAGAGCCAGATGTGAGGAGGCCGGCAGGCCCAGGCAGGATGGATGGATGGATGGACGGATTGTGGTCAAACTAACCAGTTGTCACCGAGGGGGCAGCGAGGTACAGAAACGGCAGGCAAAGGATAGGTCACACACAGGGTCAGTATAGGGAAGGTCAGTCCGCAGAGAGGTCAAAACAAGCCGGGGGTCAGGACAGGAGAAGGCAGCGTAGTCAGGGCAATCCGGGTCAATATCAGGAGAAGGCAGCGTAGTCAGGGCAATCCGGGTCAATATCAGGAGAAGGCAGCGTAGTCAGGGCAATCCGGGTCAATAATGGTACAGGCACAGGAACACAGGAACTCAGGTACAGGAAGAGACCTTGCGGCAATTCATGACAGCACAGGGCATCTTTAAATACCGCGCCCTGCGCTGTCATTGGCCGCCCAGCAGGGACTCGCAGCGCCTTCTGCGCATGCGCGAGTCTCCCTCAGCCGCGGCCGGCCGGGACCTAGTGTCCGTATCCCGGCGCGAGCTGACAAGACCGCTAATGCGTCGGGCGCGATGCTGCGGCGGACCCTGACAAGGAGGAATAGTGCCAATCATTGATATCAGGGGAAGGAATAGTGTCCCATCATCGATGTCAGTAAAAGGAATGGCAACCCATTGTTGGTGTCTAAGGGCCAGATAAAGGCAAGCAAAAGGCTGCATCTGGTCCCTGGGATGCAGTTTGGAGACCAATGCTCTAGAGGGCCGCTGGATTTTTGGGTTTCCCCTATTCCTGCAAAGGCAGACAACACACATTTCCAACTTGCATTTGTAGTCAATGACCAGTCCATGGGCTTGTTTTTGTTGTTTTATTGAGGGAAAAACAACTTGGACTTGGGTAAGGGAATATGGGGTGTCCAACTTTGTGACAATTTGAGAGCAGACTTCCTTCTCTATGTACACAAAAATTTGCAGATCCTGGACTATTCTCCCTCTAGAATAACATCAATCTCTAAAAGATCAATAGCAAAGGCTCCACTTTTAGGAGCTCTATGTCTCCTGGGTGAAACACACAAAGTTCCAATACTTTGCAGAAAATACCAGCCCACCTGACTGTCTTGTAAAGTGTCCCAGAGCAAGGGATTTAGGTTAGCTGTGACACTGTTCCTATGAAAGCATGCTGGATATGGCATCTGGCAGCCTTCTCTCTTGTAGGCCCTGGGGGTGTAGAGGTACGCACACTGCCCCTTGAGTCCTGCTGCCTTGGATGAGGCTGCTATTCAGGCCTTCTCCTTTGCTAGTCTGCCCATGCTAGACAGGGTGTCTCTTGAACCAGACTTTAGGGTAGTGAAGATCCCTCTCTCCTGCCTCCTCTCCTTCCTTCCTCGTCTCCAGCCCGGAAGCAAAGCCCCCCTTCCCCGAGGTCCCCTCCCAGGTCTCATGATCCTCAGCACTCCATCTCCCACCCAGAAACAGGCCAGACTAACTCACTGGCCAGGCTTTTCAATATTTATGGGCTCATCTTACTGCCCTGCCAAGTGTCCTGTCTGGGGATTGGTCAAAATCCTATAGATATTCAGATCCCTGCCAAATAGCTTCTAAAAGTTTCCATGGACCATCCAAACTCCTTGAACGTCTAGTCTACAACTGGCTGAGGGACCAACTCACTGACAATACACTTCTTGATTCCCTTCAGTAAGGATTTCACCCTCAACTCTCTACAGAAACTGATCTCCTAAAACTCATAAATGATCTGCTAATGACTAAATCCAATGGATACTATTCTGTACTCATGGACCTCTCTGCTGCCTTTGACACGGTGGACCACTCTCTCCTCCACAAAAAACTCCATGCCTTTGACTGTACTCTTCGTTGGTTCTTTTGAACTTATCCAACCGCACCTTTAGTGTTACTTTCTACTTCCTCCTCTCCTCTTCCTTTTTATGTAGAGGTCACACAAGGTTCTGTTTTTGGACCTCCCATGGCTTCCAATAGCACCTCTATGCTGACAACACCCACATTTATCTCTCTACCCCTCACCTCAATTCTTTATTCCCATCACATATCACTAATTTACTAACAGACATATCAACTTGGATGTCACACCACTTCCTCAAACTCAATCTATCTAAAATCAAGCTCATAATTCTTCCTCCCTCATGTGCCTCTTCCCTCAAATTCTCTGTCAAGATCGATGACAGAACTATCAACCTGTCCCCGCATTCCAAGGTGCTAGGTGTAATCCTGGAGTCTGAACTATCCTTTCAGGCCCCATATCCAATCATTGTCCAAATTGTGCCACCTCAATTTATGCAGCATCTCAAAAATATGCCCCATCTCAACCAATGACACCACAAAGTTCACTCCCTGGTCATCTCTCGCCTTGACTACCGCAACTCCCTCCTCACTGGATTACCTTTGAATAGGCTATCCACCCTCCAGTCTATCAAGAATCCACATTACCAGCTCTTCAGTGTCTGTTACCCCACTCTGCCATTCCCTCCGTTGGCTTCTGTTCACCCAACAAATTAAATTCAAAATACTAGCAACAACAAAGCCATCCACAACTCTGCTCCCAGCTACATCACTAACCTAGTCTCAAACCAACCAAATTGTTCTCTTCATTCCTCCCAAGACCTTCTGCTCTCTAGCTCCGTCATCACCTCCTCCTATGCTTTCCTCCAGGACTTTTCTCAAGACCCTCCTATCCTATAGAACTCCCTATCCCAATCTGTTTGCTTTTTGACAATCCCCGAAAACCCTTCTCTTCAGAGAAGTCTATTCTACCCCGACCTAACAACTGTACTTTTTATCTTTCCATCAGCTCATCCCACACAGCTATTACCTTTTGTATGACTTGACCCTCCCTCCTAAATTGTAAGCTCTAATGAACAGGGCCCTCTGATTCCTCTTGTATTAAATTGTATTGCAACCATGCTGGGCACGATTGGAAGCAGAGTTATGGAAGGATTGTATTTGGAAACATGGTTGCAAGCAGGGTCATGGAATGGTCATGGTCAGAAGCATTGTTAAAAGCAGAGTCCTAGCAGTATCATGCTTAGAAGCATGGTTGAAAACAAAGTCATAGTAAAGTCATGGTTAGAAGCAGGTTTATGCTTGGAAGCATGGTTGGAAGCAAGGTCATAGTAGGATCATTGCTGGAAGCATGGTTGGAAGCATGGTCATAGAAGAGTCATGGTTGGAAGCATGGTTGGAAACAGGGTCATGATAGGAAGCATGGAGGGAAGCAAGGTCATAGTAGAGCTATAGTTGGAAGCACATTTAGAAGCAGGGTCATGGAACGATCATGGTTGAAAGCAGGGTCATGGATGGGTCATGGTTAAAAGCATGGTTGGAAGCAAGGTTGGAAGCAAGGTCATAGTAGGGTTATAGTTTAAAGTATGTTCGGAAGCAGGGTCATAGAAGGGTCATGGTTGGAAGCAGGGTAATGGATGGGTCATGGTTGGAAGCATTTCTGCAAGCAGGGTCATAGCAGGGTCATGGTTGGAAGCCTTGTTGAACGCAGAATCATAGTAGGGTCATGGTTGGAAACAGGGTCATGGTTGGTAGCAGGTTCATGGATGGGTCATGGTTAAAAGCATGGTTGGAAGCAAGGTTGGAAGCAAGGTCATAGTAGGGTTATGGTTTAAAGCATGTTCGGAAGCAGGGTCATGGAAGAGTCATGGTTGGAAGCAGGGTCATGGATGGGTCATGGTTGGAAGCATTTCTGCAAGCAGGGTCATAGCAGGGTCATGGTTGGAAGCCTTGTTGAAAGCAGAATCATAGTAGGGTCATGGTTGGAAGCAGGGTCATGGAAGGGTTATGGTTGGAAGCAGGGTCATAGTAGGGTTATGGTTGGAAGCAGGTTCATAGCAGGGTTGTGGTTGGAAGCAGGGTCATAGTAGGATCATGGTTGGAAGCCTTGCTGAAAGCAGAATCATAGTAGGGTCATGGTTGGAAGCAGGGTCATGGAAGGGTAATGGTTGGAAGCAGGGTCATAGTAGGGTCATGGTTGGAAGCAGGGTCATAGTAGGGTCATGGTTGGAAGCAGGGTCATAGTAGGGTCATGGTTGGAAGCAGGGTCATGGAAGGGCAATGGTTGGAAGCAGGGTCATAGTAGGGTCATGGTTGGTAGGGTCATAGTTGAAAGCAGACACGGTTAAGGCAGACATGGGGGATTGTAATGTTAGCTCTGGATTTTCCCAAAAAGGGTCAATGAATACTCAGTACAGCCATACGCAGTGCACCACAAACAACATAAACTACAAACCTGGCAATGTGTTATGACCTCTGCTAGCAGATGGAGTCTTAAAAAAGCACATTTCTAAGATTTCCGATATTACCTACACATAGAGTTAAGTAGACTTTTTTTAATCTGGACATGTCATCAGATATATTTTTCCTGGCAAGTAATTAGTCAGTATAGCATTTCCAAGTGCTTATTATCTGTCTCAGAGATCAGAGTACTCCCCTTGACAATGCCTTCATCTACTTTTCTCTCCAGAAGTACGGCACCACTATGGCACCACATGTATATCACATCCAGAGATACATATAACTGACCTTTAAAATCTATTTGGAGTATCCTCCATGGGATTGAGCTACATCAAACAACACATTAAAAAAAAAAAACTTTACTAAAAAAAACAAGAACATTGTATATGTTCCCAAACTATATCCGATACTAAATGTTATGTTTTGGCTAGCGTTCCGCGTTATCTGTTTGCAAATATACAACGTTGGCTGGCAGCGCAGTTCAATTAGACCTTTAAACTTTTTTTTGGCGTGGGCTGCCAACGTGCAGCGAGCGCCGAGCTGGGACAACGTGAACAGCCAGGATAATACCGCTCTGAGCGGCAGATGGGCACGTCCTGGCTCCGTGTGCCGGCTGTTGCTGTGGAAGTTGTTGAAAATGATCAGATGGGCGATTCCATCCCCGCGCCTGTGTAGAAGGACCGCCGAAATCTGTGCTCACCGCAAGCTGTTCCCAAGAAGGATTTTCTAAAAGTGTTCGGTAAACATACGCATACTAAATATCCCGCTTAATCCATACATTTCTGTTTACCGATGAGCTCCTTCCTTTGCCGATTGCCCTCACCGGCCTCCCCTCCAGTCTTGCACAGGTGTACCAGATCCTCCCCTTCAGTCTTGCACAGGTGTACCAGATCCTCCCCTTCAGTCTTGCACAGGTGTACCGGCTCCTCCCCTCCAGTCTTGCACAGGTGTACCAGTTCCTCCCCTCCAGTCTTGCACAGGTGTACTGGCTCCTCCCCTCCAGTCTTGCACAGGTGTACCGGCTCCTCCCCTCCAGTCTTGCACAGTTGTGCCATCTCCTCCCCTCCAGTCTTGCACAGGTGTACCAGATCCTCCCCTTCAGTCTTGCACAGGTGTACCGACTCCTCCCCTTCAGTCTTGCACAGGTGTACCGACTCCTCCCCTTCAGTCTTGCACAGGTGTACCGGCTCCTCTCCTTCAGTCTTGCTCAGATGTACCGACTCCTCCCCTTCAGTCTTGCACAAGTGTACCGGCTCCTCCCCTTCAGTTTTGCACAGGTGTACCAGATCCTCCCCTTCAGTCTTGCACAGGTGTACTGGCTCCTCCCCTTCAGTCTTGCACAGGTGTACTGGCTCCTCCCCTTCAGTTTTGCACAGGTGTACTGGCTCCTCCCCTCCAGTCTTGCACAGGTGTACTGGCTCCTCCCCTTCAGTCTTGCACAGGTGTACCGGCTCCTCCTCTCCAATCTTGCACAGGTGTACCGGCTCCTCCCCTCCTGTCTTGCACAGGTGTACTGGCTCCTCCTCTCCAGTCTTGCACAGGTGTACCAGTTCCTCCCCTCCAGTCTTGCCAGGTGTACCGGCTCCTCCCCTTCAGTATTGCACAGGTGTACCGGCTCCTCCCCTTCAGTCTTGCACAGGTGTAGCGGCTCCTCTCCTGGACTGAAATGGCTTCCTCTGATTTCACCGCACACTGTGAGCTTCTCACCATGTGCATTAGAAGCTGCAGCAAGTCAGATAGAGCTCCGCCTTATTTCCTGGCTGGAGGTCGCCCAGCATCATCTAGCCCTGTTCCTCCCCAGCTTGACTGACCCCAGCCCACTCCTTTCAGTTATTGGATTTCAGGGGTTTTTTTAATCATGGGCACTCAGCATCACATGTGGGTGGTTTGTATGCAAATGCAGTCTGCCTAGGTACACCCACTCCTCCAGACTGACATTCACCTACCAAAGTGTTTTGATCAGGGGTGGACCGACAACTCATGGGGCCCTCGGGCAATAGGGGATCATGGGGCCCCTGTGTCCTCGCCCACACTCAAACCGCATCCAAAAAAGCCTTTTGGATGTTTTTGATATTTGCATAACTCCTCCCAAGAGCTAGTCCTCTGCTTGCATGAGAACTGAGGGCTTCTCAGAGAAATACTGAGGGAGGGTGCTGTGATGTTTCCAGGAAGGTATATGAGAGGGGCTGGTGGGAGGGGCCAGCATGAATGTCATAGATATGCATTGCATAGAGAAGCTCAGAGAGCTAGTGGTGACATCACTGAGTCTATAAAAAGGTATGTAATAGGAACAGAGAGGTTTTATTTAAAGCTTTATTTCATTTTTTTTTTTAAATCAGCACAAGGGACAGTATTTGCATTGAATGAGAAGTGTCCTTTGTGCTGGTGAATGCTTACTTCATCTAAAGTCCTCTTCCCTCCCACCCTCTATACGCCTGTAGTGGTAATCTTCCAGTGCTCTAGGGTTAGTATTTTTTCCACCCCCCTCCACCATTCATGAAAGCCCTACTATAGCTTCTGGCAATGGAAAATGCTCTGTGAACGGGGGAAGGGTGGGAGAATGAAAGGTCCACCTGATCCATTCACAGAAAGCTATAGTAAACCTTTTATGACTGGAGGAGGTGGGCAGAAAGGGCGGGCATAGTCAGCACTCTTGACGAGTGCCTGTGACAGCACTGGAAGATTACAGCTGCAGGGGTATCTGGGGAGGAGGGGGGAGAATTTGAAGATTAAATGAAGATAGATGCTATAAGCACAAGGGACACTTCTCATTCGAAGTAAGTACTGTCCCTTGTACTGATTTTTTATTTTTTTTAATCTAAATTTCATTAGCGATTTGATGGGAGTGGGGCGAAATATAAGCAACTTAATCTTCAGCTTTACATAAAAGAAAGAGAAACTTGGTTAGAAACCTTCTATGACTGGAGGAGGTGGGCAGAAAAGGCGGGCCTAGTCAGCACTCTTGACGAGTGCCTATGACAAGCTTGTATTAACCCCCGCAGCACCGGAAGATTACAGCTGCAGGGGTATCTGGGGAGGAGGAGGTAGAGAATTTGAAGATGAAATGAAGATAGATGATATCAGCACAAGGGACACTTCTCATCCGAAGTAAGTACTGTCCCTTGTGCTGATTAAATAAAAATAAAATAAATAAATTTCATGAGCAATTTGATGGGAGGGAGGAATAAGGGAAGGCCAAATATAAGCAGCTTAATCTTCAGCTTTACATAAAAGAAAGAGAAACTTGGTTAGAAACCTTCTATGACTGGAGGAAGTGGACAGAAAGGGCGGGCCTAGTCAGCACTTTTGACAAGTGCCTATGACAAGCTTGTATTAACCCCCGCAGCACCGGAAGATTACAGCTGCAGGGGTATCTGGGGAGGAGGGGTAGAGAATTTGAAGATTAAATGACTATAGATGCTATCAGCACAAAGGACACTTCTCATTCGAAGTAAGTACTGTCCCTTGTGCTGATTTAAAAAAAAACTAAAGTAAATTTACAGCTGCAGGGGTATCTGGGGAGGAGGGGGTAGAGAATTTGAAGATTAAATGAATACAGTATAGATGCTATCAGCACAAGGGGCACTTCTCATTCGAAGTAAGTACTGTCCCTTGTGCTGATTAAAAAAAAAAAACTAAAGTAAATTTACAGCTGCAGGGGTATCTGGGGAGGAGGGGTAGAGAATTTGAAGATTAAATGACTATAGATGCTATCAGCACAAGGGACACTTCTCATCTGAAGTAAGTACTGTCCCTTGTGCTGATTAAAAAAAAAAAAAACTAAAGTAAATTTACAGCTGCAGGGGTATCTGGGGAGGAGGGGGTAGAGAATTTGAAGATTAAATGAATACAGTATAGATGCTATCAGCACAAGGGACAGAGAAACTTGATTAGAAACCTTCTATGACTGTAGGAGGTGGGCAGAAAGGGCGGGCCTAGTCAGCACTCTTGACAAGTGCCTATGACAAGCTTGTATTAACCCCTGCAGCACCGGAAGATTACAGCTGCAGGGGTATCTGGGGAGGAGGGGGTAGAGAATTTGAAGATTAAATGACTATAGATGCTATCAGCACAAGGGACACTTCTCATCTGAAGTAAGTACTGTCCCTTGTGCTTATTAAAAAAAAACAACTAAATTTCATTAGCAATTTGATGGGAGGGAGGAATCAGGGAAGGCCAAATATAAGCAACTTAATCTTCAGCTTTACATAAAAGAAAGAGAAACTTGGTTAGAAACCTTCTATGACCTTCTATGACTGGAGGAGGTATCTGGGGAGGAGGGGGTAGAGAATTTGAAGATTAAATGACTATAGATGCTATCAGCACAAGGGATACTTCTCATTTGAAGTAAGTACTGTCCCTTGTGCTGATTAAAAAAAAAAAACTAAAGTAAATTTACAGCTGCAGGGGTATCTGGGGAGGAGGGGGTAGAGAATTTGAAGATTAAATGACTATAGATGCTATGAGCACAAGGGACACACTTCTCATTCGAAGTAAGTACTGTCCCTTGTGCTGATTAAAAAAAAAAAAAAAAAAATTTCATTAGCAATTTGACGGGAGGGAGGAATCAGGGAAGGCCAAATATAAGCAGCTTAAATGTCAACTTTAAATGAATCAAAGAGAAGCTTGGCTGGAAATCTGACAATTAATTTCCTCAAAAAATCTGTCAACACTTCACATCCCTTTGAATCTTTCCCCCCATCTCTTTCCTTTGACTTTTTTTACTCATTCTCCGTATGTCGAAAAACACGCTTATTTTTTTACATTCCAGTCCTAGCGAATCAGGTAATTAGGATACATCTGGCAGACAGCGCCGATTGTGCTCTCCTACGGTAGACCGCCGAAAAGCTTTCATTCACCTGGTTGAGGAGGCTCCTTCTGCATTCATCTTGTCTGATAAACGTCGCGAGAAAAAAAAAGGGCAACGCGCTCTCTGTGTACACTGCTAAAGGAACCGAATTAATAATGCAAAATTATTAGAAAAGTCCTTCCTAACGAGTGTTAAAATTTATTTAGGTAAAAAAAACAAAAAAAAATGGAAGTTCTTGGAGACCTTTGCTGAATAATTGAAGTTTTTTTTTTTCGACGTTTTAATAATTTAAGGAAACACAACGTGAGAAATCAGCGGGAACTTGGGATGTTAGGAGTTTGATCTGAAATGAGCGCCTTTGTAATGAGGTAGCGTCTGAGGCTTTGATCTATTTATAATGAGAATTTGGAGGATTTACTAATTATTTTAAAAACCTGTTAAGTTTCATTTTTTTTTTAAAAAAATTAATAAATAAATAATAATAATTAAAAAAAAAAAAAAAAAGTTTCTCTCTCCTTTTTTAAAGAATGGACATAAATCTTCCACTGTCTTGAGGAAGTCGCGGAAAATAACTTTTTTGTTTATTAACAGGAAAGTTGGGCTTAAAAGTGCAAAATTGTATTTTTTTTTTCAAAGGAAATCGAATCTGGTGTATTTTTCAGACAGGAAATGATTGATTGGCTGCATTCTTAACCCCCTGCCGATAAGTCATTAGCACCCGTCACTTTGCAGAACCAGTGTACTGACTTATCCCAGTCAGAGTTCCGTTTGTGTGTTGTTGCAATTTTATGAGGATTTCCCAGAGATGTACATTTTTCTGGCACCGGAAAGCTGCCATTAAGGTACAAAATTAAAGAAAAAAAAAATTGATTGGCTACCATGACAAGTGGTCTACCAAATGACTGTGGGTAGGCAGAAGCTCCGTCTTGCTGTCCTCAGTCCCATTATTGACAAATAGCTCCTGTGGTTGCTTCACCACCATTGTTTTTCTACCACTTGCATGCATGACAACTTCCCTCTGTCAATGGTTGCTAAGGAAACAGTGGGTGCTGGCACCTGCTGCATCCCTAGCAACCACCATGATCATCTGTGCATTAGTTTACATGACCAGGAATACCTGGCTACATAAGCAAAGGGGCATAGATAGCAATGAGATCACTGCCTACATATGATCTACATATGACAGCTTCCCACTGCCAGTGGTTCCTAAGGAAACAGTGGGTGCTGGCACCTGCTGCATCCCTAGCAACCACCATGATCACCTGTACATTAGCATACATGGCCAGGAATATAAGTCCACATAAGCAAATGGGTGTGGATAACAGTGAGATCACTGCCCACATATGGTCTATGTATGACAGCTTCCCACTGCCAGTGGTTCCTAAGGAAACAGTGGGTGCTGGCACCTGCTGCATCCCTAGCAACCACCATGATCACCTGTACATTAGCATACATGGCCAGGAATATAAGTCCACATAAGTAAATGGATGTGGATAACAGTGAGATCACTGCCCACATATGGTCTATGTATGACAGCTTCCCTCTGTCAATGGTTCCTAAGGAAACAGTGGGTGCTGGCACTTGCTGCATCCCTAGCAACCACCATGATCATCTGCACATTGACTTACATGGCCACAAATACAAGGCCACATAAGCAAAGCGGGGCAGATAGTAGTGAGGTCACTGCCTACATATGGTCTATGTATGACAGCTTCCCTCTGTCAATGGTTACTAAGGAAACAGTGGGTGCTGGCACCTTCTGCATCCCTAGCAACCAGCATGATCACCTGTACATTGGCATACATGGCCAGGAATACAAGTCCACATAAGCAAATGGGTGTGGATAGCAGTGAGATCACTGCCCACATATGGTCTATGTATGACAGCTTCCCACTGTCAATGGTTCCTAAGGAAACAGTTCAATAAAAATTATTTGATTTAAAAATTAAACAAAAAAAATTTTGTTGGGGTCAGGAAAAGTTGTTTTTTGTTTGTAAACCATGAAAGACTTTCAATAAAAATTATTTGATTTAAAAAAAGAAAAGAAAATTGTTGGGGTAGGGAAACATTTTTTGTTTGTAAACCATGTAAGATAAAAGTTATTTGATAAAAAAAAGCACAAAATAATTTTTTGTTGGATTTCCTGTTGGGTTAGGAAACATTTACTGAAAGAGCAGTAAAAAAGAAAAAAAAAAACAAAAACAATCTTGCCTTGGGGTCAGGAACAGTTGTTTTTTGGTTTGTAAACCATTAAAGACTTTTAATAAAATGATTTGATTTAAAAATGAAGCAAAAACAATTTTTGTTGGTCAGGAAAAAATGTTTTTTTGTTTGTAAACCATTAAAGACTTTCAATAAAAATTATTAAATTTAAAAAAAGAAAAAAATATTGGGTAGGGAAACATTTTTTGTTTGTAAACCATGTAAGATAAAAGTTATTTGGTAAAAAAAAAAAAGAAAAAAACTATTTTTTTTTGGATTTCCTGTTGGGGTCGGGAAACGTTGTTTACCGAAAGAGCAGTAAAAAAAGAAAAAAACAAAAACAATTTTTTATTGGGGTCCGGATAAGCTGTTTTTTTGTTTACAAACCATGAAAGACTTTCAATAAAAATGATTTGATTTAAAAATGAAACAAAAAACAATTTTTGTTGGTCAGGAAAAAATGTTTTTTTGTTTGTAAACCATTAAAGACTTTCAATAAAAATTATTTAATTTAAAAAAAGAAAAACAAATTGGGTAGGGAAACATTTTTTCTTTGTATACCATGTAAGATAAAAGTTATCGTATTTGCCGGCGTATAAGACGACTTTTCAACCCCTGAAAATCTTCTGAAAAGTCGGGGGTCGTCTTATACGCCGGTATACGGCGAGCCGGTGTGTGAGGGCGGCACTTTTTCCAGGGGCGGTGTCCTCCAACGGACACTAAGTACAGGGGTGGGCAGAGGGGCTGCTGTACCCTACCTGGCTCCGGTCCCGGTCCTACGATGATCCGGTCCAGGAAGTGCGGCTGCTCCTTCTTTCAGTTCGGCCGCTCGATGGTCGCGCGGCTCCGCCTCCTTACCGGTGATTGGGCGCCAGCGCACACAGGCGACCAATCACCGGCGAGGAGGCGGAGCCGAACGACCCCGCGAAAATCAAGCTGCTGAACTGAAAGAAGCAGCAGCCGCTCCTCTCCCCCACTGACACTACTGATGGGGCACTATTCCTCCTCCACACTGACACCAATGATGGGGCACTATTCTCCCCACTGACACCAATGATGGGGCACTATTCTCCCCACTGACACCAATGATGGGGCACTATTCCTCCCCCACTGACACCAATGATGGGGCACTGTTCCTCCCCCACTGACACCAATGATGAGGCACTATTCCTCCTCCACGCTGACACCAATGATGGAGCACTGTTCCTCCCCCACTGACACCAATGATGGGGCACTATTCCTCCTCCCCACTGACACCAATGATGGGGCACTATTCTCCCCACTGACACCAATGATGGGGCACTATTCTCCCCACTGACACCAATGATGGGGCACTATTCTCCCCACTGACACCAATGATGGGGCACTATTCCTCCCCCACTGACACCAATGATGGGGCACTATAACTCCCCCACTGACACCAACGATGGGGCACTATTCCTCCCCCACTGACACCAATGATGGCGCACTATTCCTCCCCCACTGACACCAATGATGGGGCACTATTCCTCCCCCACTGACACCAATGATGGGGCACTTTTCTCCCCACTGATACCAATGATGGGGCACTATTCTCCCCACTGACACCAACGATGGGGCACTATTCCTCCCCCACTGACACCAACCATGGGGCACTATTCCTCCTCCCCACTGACACCAACGATGGGGCACTATTCCTCCTCCCCACTGACACCAACAATGGGGCACTATTCCTCTCACTGACTAATGATGGGACACTATTCCTCCCACTGATACTAATGATGGGGCACTATTCCTCCCACTGACACCAATGATGGGGTGCTATTCCTCCCACTGACACCAATGATGGGGCATGATTCCTCCCACTGACACCAATGATGGGGCATGATTCCTCCCACTGATACCAATGATGGGGTGCTATTCCTCCCACTGATACAAATGATGGGGCACTATTCCTCCCACTGACACTAATGATGGGGCACCATTGGTGTCAGTGGGAGGAATAGTGCTCCATCATTGGTATCAGTGGGAGGAATCATGCCCCATCATTGGTGTCAGTGGGAGGAATAGCACCCCATCATTGGAATACCATACTGAAATACCATACCATATTGAAATCAAATCTGATGTTTTTTCATTTTTATTTGGTGTGCGTTGGAAGAGGGGTAGTCTTATACGGCGAGTATAGCCCAAACCCTATATTTTATCAGGAAAAGTAGGGGGTCGTCTTATACGCCGGCAAATACGGTATTTGAAAAAAAAAAAACACAAAAATTTTTTTTTGTTGGATTTCCTGTTGGGGTCGGGAAAAGTTTACCGAAAGAGCAGTAAAAAAGAAAAAAAACAAAAACAATCTTACCTTGGGGTCAGGACCAGTTGTTTTTTGTTTGTAAACCATTAAAGACTTTCAATAAAAATTATTTGATTTAAAAAAAGAAAAAAAAAATTGATGGGGTAGGGAAACATTTTTTGTTTGTAAACTACGTAAAATAAAAGTTATTTGTTAAAGAAAAAAAAAATTTGTTGGGGTCGGGAAACGTTGTTTACTGAAAGAGCAGTAAAAAAGAAAAAAACAAAAACAATTTTTTATTGGGGTCAGGATAACCTGTTTTTTTGTTTATAAACCATAATAAAAATTATTTGATTTAAAAAAAGAAGAAAAAAAATTGATGGGGTAGGGAAACATTTTTTGTTTGTAAACTATGTAAGATAAAAGTTATTTGATAAAAAAAAAAGAAAAAAGCACAAAACAATTTTTTGTTGGATTTCCTGTTGGGGTCAGGAAACCTTGTTTACCGAAAGAGCAGTAAAAAAGAAAAAAAAAACAAAAACAATTTTATGTTGGGGTCAGGAAAATTTGTTTTTTGTTTATAAAACATTAAAGACTTCCAATAAAAAATATTTGATTTAAAAATGAAACAAAAAACAATTTTTGTTGGTCAGGAAAAGTTGTTTTTTGTTTGTAAACCATTAAAGACATTCAATAAAAAATATTTAATTGAAAAAAAAAAAAAATTGTTGGGGTAGGGAAACATTTTTTGTTTGTAAACCATGTAAGATAAAAGTTATTTGATAAAAAAAAAAGAAAAAAACACAAATCAATTTTTTTGTTGGATGTCAGGAAACCTTGTCTACCGAAAGAGCAGTAAAAAAGAAAAAAAAACAAAAACAATTTTAGGTTGGGGTCAGGAAAATTTGTTTTTTGTTTATAAAACATTAAAGACTTCCAATAAAAAATATTTGATTTAAAAATGAAACAAAAAACTATTTTTGTTGGTCAGGAAAAGTTGTTTTTTGTTTGTAACCCATTAAAGACATTCAATAAAAAATATTTAATTAAAAAAAAAAAAAAAATTGTTGGGGTAGGGAAACATTTTTTGTTTGTAAACCATGTAAGATAAAAGTTATTTGATAAAAAAAAAAAGAAAAAAAAACACAAATCAATTTTTTTGTTGGATGTCAGGAAACCTTGTTTACCGAAAGAGCAGTAAAAAAGAAAAAAAAAAAAAAAACTATTTTATGTTGGGGTCAGGAAAATTTGTTTTTTGTTTATAAAACATTAAAGACTTCCAATAAAAAATATTTGATTTAGAAATGAAACAAAAAACAATTTTGGTAGGGGGTCAGGAAAAGTTCATCTTTGTTTGTAAACCCCGTAAGATAAAAATTAAGACAAAAATGATTAGCTTTACATAAGAAAAAAAAACAATTTTTTAAAGAAAAAAAAAATTTGATTTAATTAAAGAAAAAAAAAACAAAAAAAAAAAAAACCTCATCCCCTGCCCAAAATAGCAGCTGGTAAGTTTGTTTTCAGCTGTGACTTTAGTAAACTATTCAGGACACGCAGATTGTGAACTTTTCATCCCATATTTGATAAAAAAAAAAACCTTTAAAAAAAATATTTAATAGAAACTGTGAAATTTCAAAGTCTCTCAGGAAAATTGTCAGTACAATGGAAATGATAAACTCGCGGCATAAAGAGAGATGTGGAACATTTTCTGGGGCTCTGAACTGTACTAGAAAGAAAAAAAAAAAAAATAAAAGTTTAGTGCGTTCTTTGTCAATGCTTTGTGCCGGGAAAATGGCGTTTTGGGAATATATATTGTATACAACACGCCACAGTCCATAAGCAATGTAATTGGTACATAAAGTCTCAGCGGGCGTAAATACCGCGGAAAAAGGAAAGTGCGATCGCCTATAGCAATGAGTCTTTTCTTCTTTTCTTTTTTTTTTTTTCTTTTTTCTAGTAGTGGAAAAATCTATATCCTACGTCTTGTTGGCAGCTTTCGGATACAATAACTTTTTTATGCTCCGCTTTTGAAATACATAACGTTTGAGCTGTGAATTTTTATTCTCCCGGCTGCCTGAAAGTATTAATTTAGTATAGATAACATCATATTTAAAATCATATTTTTCTATATAATATTTAATTCATGAGAATCATCGATTCAGCGTTGCCAAATGCCGAAATATTTGTTACATGAAGTATATTCAAAGTCTGTATTTACCGCAGAAAGATCTATAATCAGACAAAAAAGAGCAATTTTTTTCTAATTTTTTATTTCTAATCATTAATATTTAATTTTTTTAATTATATGTATTATCTGTTTTTTTTTTGGTGCTGCCTAAAAAAAAAAAAAAAATTAAAAACAAACAAGCAAAAAAATTATTTTTAAAATCATATTTTTGTACACATTATTTAATTCTTAAGAATCATCGATTCAGCGTTGCCAAATGCCGAAATATTTGTTACATGAAGTATATTCAAAGTCTGTATTTACCGCAGAAAGATCTATAATCAGACAAAAAAGAGCAATTTTTTTCTAATTTTTTATTTCTAATCATTAATATTTAATTTTTTTAATTATATGTATTATCTGTTTTTTTTTGGTGCTGCCTAAAAAAAAAAAAAAAATTAAAAACAAACAAGCAAAAAAATTATATTTAAAATCATATTTTTGTACACATTATTTAATTCTTAAGAATCATCGATTCAGCGTTGCCAAATGCCGAAATATTTGTTACATGAAGTATATTCAAAGTCTGTATTTACCGCAGAAAGATCTATAATCAGACAAAAAAGAGCAATTTTTTTCTAATTTTTTATTTCTAATCATTAATATTTAATTTTTTTAATTATATGTATTATCTGTTTTTTTTTGGTGCTGCCTAAAAAAAAAAAAAAAATTAAAAACAAACAAGCAAAAAAATTATATTTAAAATCATATTTTTGTACACATTATTTAATTCTTAAGAATCATCGATTCAGCGTTGCCAAATGCCGAAATATTTGTTACATGAAGTATATTCAAAGTCTGTATTTACCGCAGAAAGATCTATAATCAGACAAAAAAGAGCAATTTTTTTCTAATTTTTTATTTCTAATCATTAATATTTAATTTTTTTAATTATATGTATTATCTGTTTTTTTTTGGTGCTGCCTAAAAAAAAAAAAAAAATTAAAAACAAACAAGCAAAAAAATTATATTTAAAATCATATTTTTGTACACATTATTTAATTCTTAAGAATCATCGATTCAGCGTTGCCAAATGCCGAAATATTTGTTACATGAAGTATATTCAAAGTCTGTATTTACCGCAGAAAGATCTATAATCAGACAAAAAAGAGCAATTTTTTTCTAATTTTTTATTTCTAATCATTAATATTTAATTTTTTTAATTATATGTATTATCTGTTTTTTTTTGGTGCTGCCTAAAAAAAAAAAAAAAATTAAAAACAAACAAGCAAAAAAATTATATTTAAAATCATATTTTTGTACACATTATTTAATTCTTAAGAATCATCGATTCAGCGTTGCCAAATGCCGAAATATTTGTTACATGAAGTATATTCAAAGTCTGTATTTACCGCAGAAAGATCTATAATCAGACAAAAAAGAGCAATTTTTTTCTAATTTTTTATTTCTAATCATTAATATTTAATTTTTTTAATTATATGTATTATCTGTTTTTTTTTGGTGCTGCCTAAAAAAAAAAAAAAAATTAAAAACAAACAAGCAAAAAAATTATATTTAAAATCATATTTTTGTACACATTATTTAATTCTTAAGAATCATCGATTCAGCGTTGCCAAATGCCGAAATATTTGTTACATGAAGTATATTCAAAGTCTGTATTTACCGCAGAAAGATCTATAATCAGACAAAAAAGAGCAATTTTTTTCTTATTTTTTATTTCTAATCATTAATATTAGATTTTTTTAATTATATGTATTATCTGTTTTTTTTGGTGCTGCCTAAAAAAAAAAAAAAAAATTAAAAACAAACAAGCAAAAAAATTATATTTAAAAACATATTTTTGTACACATTATTTAATTCTTAAGAATCATTGACTCAGTGTTGCCAAATGCTGAAATATTTGTTGCATGAAGTATATTCAAAGTCTGTATTTGCTGCAGAAAAATATATACTCAGACAACAAAGTTAACAAAAAAAAAAACACTCAAACCCCCCCCCCCCCTAAAAAAAAAAATTTGCATGAGTATTACTAAGAATACTAGTCGATTGCTAATTTTTTTCTTATTTTTTATTTCTAATCATTAATATTAAATTTTTTTAATTATTTATTTTATCTGTTTTTTTGGTGCTGCCTTAAAAAAACCCCCACAAAATTAAAAAACAAACAAAAAAATCTTATATAAAACCATATTTTTCTACACATTATTTAATTCTTGAGAATCACTGTATTTGCCGCAGAAAGATCTATAATCAGACAAAAAATAGCTATTTTTTCTTATTTTTTATTTCTAATCATTAATATTTAATTTTTTTAATTATTTATATTATCAGTTTTTTTGGTGCTGCCTTAAAAAAACCCACAAAATTAAAAAACAAGCAAGAAAAAAAATCATATTTAAAATCATATTTTTGTACACATTATTTAATTCTTAAGAATCATTGACTCAGTGTTGCCAAATGCTGAAATATTTGTTGCATTAAGTATATTCAAAGTCTGTATTTGCTGCAGAAAAATCTATACTCAGACAACAAAGTTAACAAGAAAAAAAACCACACAACCCCCCCCCAAAAAAAACCCACAAAAAACAACCCACCCCCCAAAAAAATTTGCATGAGTATTACTAAGAATACTAGTCGATTGCTCATTTTTTTCTTATTTGTTATTTCTAATCATTAATATTTAATTTTTTTAATTATTTATATTATCTGTTTTTTTCTTGCTGCCTTCAAAAAAAAAAACACTAAATTAAAAAACAAACAAGAAAATCAAATTTAAAATGATATTTTTGTACACATTATTTAATTCTTGAGAATCATCGATTCAGTGTTGCCAAATGCCGAAATATTTGTTGCATGAAGTATATTTAAAGTCTGTATTTGCCGCAGAAAGATCTATAATCAGACAAAAAAGAGCTATTTTTTTCTTATTTTTTATTTCTAATCATTAATATTTAATTTTTAAATTATTTATTTTATGTTTTTTTTTTGGTGCTGCCTTAAAAAACCCCCACTAAATTAAAAAACAAACAAGAAAATCATATTTAAAATCATACTTTTGTACACATTGTTTAATTCTTGAGAATCATTGACTCAGTGTTGCCAAATGCCGAAATATTTGTTGCATTAAGTATATTCAAAGTCTGTATTTGCTGCAGAAAGATCTATACTCAGACAACAAAGTTAACAAGAAAAAAAAACACACAAACCCCCCCCCCCCCACAAAATTTTTTGCATGAGTATTACTAAAAATACTAGTCGATTGGTAATTTTTTCTTATTTTTTATTTCTAATTATTAATATTTAATATTTAAAGTCTGTATTTGCCGCAGAAAGATCTATAATCAGACAAAAAAGAGCTATTTTTTTCTTATTTTTTATTTCTAATCATTAATATTTAATTTTTAAATTATTTATTTTATGTTTTTTTTTTGGTGCTGCCTTAAAAAAACCCCACTAAATTAAAAAACAAACAAGAAAATCAAATTTAAAATCATATTTTTGTACACATTATTTAATTCTTGAGAATCATCGATTCAGCGTTGCCAAATGCCGAAATAATATTTAATTTTTTAAATTATTTATATTATCTGTTTTTTTTGGTGCTGCCTAAAAAAAAAAATTAAAAACAAACAAGCAAAAAAATTATATTTAAAATCATATTTTTGTACACATTATTTAATTCCTGAGAATCATTGATTCAGTGTTGCCAAATGCCAAAATATTTGTTGCCTGAAGTATATTCAAAGTCTGTATTTACTACACAAAGATCTATAATCAGACAAAAAAGAGCTATTTTTTTCCTATTTTTTATTTCTAATCATTATTAATTTTTTTTTAATTATTTATATTATTTGGGTTTTTTTGGTGCTGCCTTCAAAAAAACCCCACAAAATTAAAAAACAAACAAACAAGAAAATCATATTTAAAATCATATTTTTGTACACATTATTTAATTCATGAGAATCATCGATTCAGTGGTGCCAAATGCCGAAATATTTGTTGCATGAAGTATATTCAAAGTCTGTATTTGCCACAGAAAGATCTATAATCAGACAAAAAAGAGCTATTTTTTCTTATTTTTTATTTCTAATCATTAATATTTAAATTTTTTAATTATTTATATTATCTGTTTTTTTTGGTGCTGCCTAAAAAAAAAAAAAAAATTAAAAACAAACAAGCAAAAAAATTATATTTAAAATCATATTTTTGCACACATTATTTAATTCTTAAGAATCATTGACTCAGTGTTGCCAAATGCCAAAATATTTGTTGCATTAAGTATATTCAAAGTCTGTATTTTCTGCAGAAAAATCTATACTCAGACAACAAAGTTAACAAGAAAAAAAAACACACAACCCCCCCCCCCCCCACAAAATTTTTTTTTGCATGAGTATTACTAAGAATACTAGTCGATTGCTCATTTTTTTTGTTATTTTTTATTTCTAATCATTAATATTTCATTTTTTTAATTATTTATATTATGTTTTTTTTGGTGCTGCCTTAAAAAAACCCCCACAAAATTAAAAAACAAACAAGAAAATCATATTTAAAATCATATTTTTGTACACATTATTTAATTCCTGAGAATCATTGATTCAGTGTTACCAAATGCCGAAATATTTGTTGCATGAAGTATATCAAAGTCTGTATTTGCCACAGAAAGATCTATAATCAGACAAAAAAGAGCTATTTTTTCTTATTTTTTATTTCTAATCATTAATATTCAATTTTTTTTAATTATTTGTATTATGTGTTTTTTTGGTGCTGCCTTAAAAAAAAATTTTTTAAAAACAAACAAGCAAAAAAATCATATTTAAAATCATATTTTTGCACACATTATTTAATTCTTGAGAATCATTGACTCAGTGTTGCCAAATGCCGAAATATTTGTTGCATGAAGTATATTCAAAGTCTGTATTTGCCGCAAAAAGATCTATAATCAGACAAAAAGGAGCTATTTTTTCTTATTTTTTATTTCTGATCATTAATATTCAAATTTTTTAATTATTTGTATTATGTGTTTTTTTGGTGCTGCCTAAAAAAAAAAAAAAAAAATTAAAAACAAACAAGCAAAAAAATTATATTTAAAATCATATTTTTGTACACATTATTTAATTCTTAAGAATCATTGACTCAGTGTTGCCAAATGCCGAAATATTTGTTGCATTAGGTATATTCAAAGTCTGTATTTGCTGCAGAAAAATCTATACTCAGACAACAAAGTTAACAAGAAAAAAAAACACACAACCCCCCCCCCCCCCAAAAAAAACCACAAAAAAACACACAAAAAACAACCCACCCCCAAAAAAACATTTTGCATGAGTATTACTAAGAATACTAGTCAATTGCTCATTTTTTCTTATTTTTTATTTCTAATCATTAATATTTATTTATTTTTATTATTTATATTATCTGTATTGTGCTGCCTTCAAAAAACCCCACAAAATTAAAAAACAAATAAACTAACAAGAAAATCATATTTAAAATCATATTTTTTTTAATTTTTTATATTATCTGTTTTTTTGCTGCTGCCTTTAAAAAAAACCCACTAAATTAAAAAACAAACAAGAAAATCATATTTTTGTACACATTATTTAATTCCTGAGAATCATTGACTCAGTGTTGCCAAATGCTGAAATATTTGTTGCATGAAGTATATTCAAAGTTTGTTTTTGCCGCAGAAAAATCTATAATCAGACAAAAAAGAGCTATTTTTTCTTATTTTTTATTTTTAATCATTAATATTTAATTTTTTTAATTATTTATATTATCTGTTTTTTTTTTTTGGTGCTGTCTTAAATAAAAACCCACTAAATTAAAAAACAAACAAGAAAATCATATTTTTGTACACATTATTTAATTTTTGAGAATCATTGATTCAGTGTTGCCAAATGCCGAAATATTTGTTGCCTGAAGTATATTTAAAGTCTGTATTTGCTGCAGAAGACTCTATATTCAGACAAAAAAGAGCTATTTTTTATGTTTTATTTCTAATCATTAATATTTAAATTTTTTAATTATTTATTTTATCTATTTTTTTTGGTGCTGCCTTCAAAAAAACCCACTAAATTAAAAAACAAACAAGAAAATCATATTTAAAATCATATTTTTGTACACATTATTTAATTCTTAAGAATCATTGACTCAGTGTTGCCAAATGCTGAAATATTTGTTGCATTAAGTATATTCAAAGTCTGTATTTGCTGCAGAAAAATCTATACTCAGACAACAAAGTTAACAAGAAAAAAAACCACACAACCCCCCCCCAAAAAAAAAAACACAAAAAACAACCCACCCCCCAAAAAAAATTGCATGAGTATTACTAAGAATACTAGTCGATTGCTCATTTTTTTCTTATTTGTTATTTCTAATCATTAATATTTAAAAAACAAACAAGAAAATCAAATTTAAAATCATATTTTTGTACACATTATTTAATTCTTGAGAATCATCGATTCAGCGTTGCCAAATGCCGAAATAATATTTAATTTTTTAAATTATTTATATTATCTGTTTTTTTCGGTGCTGCCTAAAAAAAAATTTAAAAACAAACAAGCAAAAAAATTATATTTAAAATCATATTTTTGTACACATTATTTAATTCATGAGAATAATCGATTCGGCGTTGCCAAATGCCGAAATATTTGTTGCCTGAAGTATATTCAAAGTCTGTATTTGCCGCAGAAAGATCTATAATCAGACAAAAAAGAGCTATTTCTTTCTTATTTTTTATTTCTAATCATTAATATTTAATTTTTTTAATTATTTATATTATCTGTTTTTTTTGGTGCTGCCTTAAAAAAACCCACTAAATTAAAAAACAAACAAGAAAATCATATTTTTGTACACATTATTTAATTCCTGAGAATCATTGATTCAGTGTTGCCAAATGCCGAAATATTTGTTGCATGAAGTATATTCAAAGTCTGTATTTGCTGCAAAAAGATCTATAATCAGACAAAAAAGAGCTATTTTTTCTTATTTTTTATTTCTAATCATTAATATTTAATTTTTTTAATTATTTATATTATCTGGGGTTTTTTTTGGTGCTACCTTCAAAAAAAACCCACTAAATTATCTGCCCATCAGATATTAATTGCCCATCATTGCCGGGAAAATCGGCCACAAATTTTCCAACATGACCGATACAAAAAAAATGTGCAAAAACCCCATAAAACGGCCAAACCAATTGACCCACTAACAGTGCAGAAATTGGCTGATTTTTTTTTTCGGCCAAAAATTGGCCAATTTTCGACCGTCTATGGCCCGCATAAGTCACCCGCCATTGAGCGCAGAGACGCCACCCTTTGGAAGGTTACAATGTCTATCTTGACGCGCGTGGCCTGGAGATAATACCCCGTGGCTCGGCATTAAATGCCGCGATGAGGGTCCCCATTATGAGGTGTCGCCGTAACGGTGACGGGTCACAAAACAAGCTATTTGTGTTAATTAATATTCCGCGGATTCCAGCTGTGCGTTTTTACACATAGGAATGTTCCTTCATTATCACCCTGCAAATCTGGAGAATAATTGGGCGCCGTTCGTTAATAGCAAAGAGCAGATTCTAATTAGGAATGCAGCTAAGTGGCGGTCGATTTTTGTTTTTCCGTGTGACTTATAATTGCAGCGCCCTTCCTAGCGTCGTGTAGATTGTCAGGTACATTAGTTAGCTCCTCCGTAGTCAGTGGAGCAGGGGTTGATTATTCAGGCCTGCTACAGGCTTCCATCTGTATTCTAGAAGATTCTAGAATAATAGCGGGAGGACGGACAGAGTGGGCAACCTGAATATTTATGGGACAATCCCTGGGGAGGTGTGCCCAGGAGGAGGTGGGAGAGCCCATAAATAGGCTGGGGCCTCAAGCAGGGGCGGCAGATTTCCAGAGTCCATTTCGGCTGGAGGAGACCCCTTCACCGAGGCTCTGCCCCTGGGGCAAGTTTTATGGAAGTGCCATCTAGAAGGCATTGAGGTTCCAGCTGAGGCCTATTCGCAAAGTGGGCATCCAGAATAATTATGGGACTCCAGCCAATCCCTGGGAAGGTGTGCCCAGTAGGTGATGGGAGAGCCCATAAATAGTCAGAGAGCTGAGGCAAGGGCGGCAGATTTCCAGAGCCCATTCCTGCTGGAGGAGACACTTTTGGAGGGGCTGTGCCCCTGGGCAAGATTTCTGAAAGTGCCATCTAGAAGACATTGAGGTTCCAGCTGAGGCTTCAACTCTGGAGCCTATTTGCAAAGTCTGCTCTGATTGCTTCCCCCCTGTATTCTAGAGGATTCTATAATTATAGTGGGAGGTGGGCATCCGGTATATTTTTGGGACTCCAACCAATCCCTGGGGAGGTGTGCCCAGTAGGTGGTGGGAGAGCCCATAAATAGTCAGAGACCTGAGGCAAGGGCAGCAGATTTCCAGAGCCCGTTCCTGCTGGAGGAGACACCTTTGCCGAGTCTCTGCCCCTGGGGCAGGATTTCTGGAAGTGCCATCTAGAAGACATTGAGGTTCCAGCTTAGGCTTCAGCTGGGGGGCCTATTCGCAAAGTGGGCATCCAGAATATTTATGGAACTCCAGCCAAGGGCGGAAGATTTCCAGAGCCCATTCCTGCTGGAGGAGACACTTTTGCAGGGGATCTGCCCTGGGGTAGGATTTCTGGAAGTGCCATCTAGAAGAAATTGAGATTCCATTTGAGGCTTCAGCTGGGGGGGGGGACCTATTCACAAAGTCTGCTCTGATTGCTTCCCCCTGTATTCTAGACGATTCTATAATTATAGTGTGCGGAAGAACAGTGTGGGCATCCAGAATATTTATGGGACTCCAGCCAATCCCTGGGAAGGTGTGCCCAGTAGGTGGTGGGAGAGTCCATAAATAGTCAGAGACCTAAGGCAAGGGCAGAAGATTTCCAGAGCCCATTTCAGCTGGAGGAGACCCCTTTGCAGGAGCTCTGCCCCTGGGGCAGGTTTTCTGGAAGTGCCATCTAGAAGACATTGAGGTTCCAGCTGAGGCTTTAGCTGGGGGCCCTTTTCGCAAAGTCTTCTCTGATTGATTCCCCCAGTATTCTAGAGGATTCTATAATTACAGTGGGAGGAAGAACAGAGTGAGCAGCCTGAATATTTATGGGATTCCAGCCAATCCCTGAGGAGGTGTGCCTAGCAGGAGGTGGGAGAGCCCATAAATAGACTGTGGCCTGAGGCAGGAACATCAAAGTTCCTGGCTCCAGTCCTGCTGGAGGAGACCCCTGTGAAGGGGCTCTGCCCCTGAGGCAGGACTGTTGGAGACACCATCTAGAACACATTAAGGTTGCAGCTCAAGCTTCAGCTGGGGGGCCAATGGGGTTAAAGCAATGGCTTTGTCTGCATTTTGACAACTTGGATTTGCATACACTTAAATCAGTGGTCCCCAAACTGTGGCCCAAGGCCCTTTACTTGCCTTTATGTGTCTCTTGGGCACTATTCCTCTCATTGATACAAGGCACTATTTTCTCCTACTGACACTACTGCTGAGGCATCATTCTTTCCACAAACACCAACAGTGGGGCATGATTCCTTCCACATCTGAACACTATTCCTCCCACTGATACCAATGATGGGGCATGATTCCTCCCACTGACACCAATGATGGGGCACTATTCCTCCCACTGATACCAACAATGGGCACTATTCCTCCTACTGACACTACTGCTGAGGCATCATTCTTTCCACAAACACCAACAGTGGGCCAAAATTCCTTCCACATCTGAACACTATTCCTCCCACTAACACCAATGATGGGGCACTATTCCTCCCACTGACACCAATGATGGGGCACTATTCCTCCCACTGACACCAATGATGGGGCACTATTACACCCACTGATACCAACAATGGGCACTATTCCTCCCACTGACACCAAGGATAGGGAACTATTCCTTCTATTGATACCACTGATGGGGCACTATTCCTCCCACTGACACCAACAATGGGGCACTATCCCTCCCACTGACACCAACAATGGGGCACTATTCCTGCCACTGACACAAACGATGCAGAACTATTCCTGCCACAAATAATGAGGTTCTATTCTTTCCACTGCCACAAACAACGAGGCACTATTCCTTCTACTGACACAAATGATGGGGAACTATTCTTGCCACAAATTATGGGATTCTATTCTTTCCACTGACACCAACGATGGGGCACTACTCCTGCCACAAATGATGAGGTTCTATTCTTTCCACTGACACCAATGATGGGGCACTATTCTTGCCACAAATGATGGGATTCTATTCCTTTCAATGACACCAACGATGGGGCACTATTCCTGCTACTGACACAAACGATGGGGCACTATTCCTGCCCCAAATGATGGGGCACTGTTCCTGCCACTGACACCAATGATGGGGCACTATTCCTGCCACAAATGATGGGGTTCTATTCTTTCCACTGACACCAATGATGGGGCACTATTCCTCCTCCTTCTGACCACAGGCGCTGTGTAATTTTTTGCTCCCACTGACCAACAAGCTGAGGCATTCTTTACACTCACTGGCTATAGTGAGCCACTGGCCATCCTAAAGTCTGAAGGACAGTACAGTGGCGCTCCTGAAGTCTGAAGGACAGTACGCTGGCCCTCCTAGAGTCTGAAGGACAGTACTCTGGCATTCCTAAAGTCTGAAGGACAGTACACTGGCCCTCCTAAAGTCTGAAGGACAGCACGCTGGCCCTCCTAAAGTCTGAAGGACAGTACTCTGGCCCTCCTAAAGTCTGAAGGACAGTACTCTGGCCCTCCTAAAGTCTGAAGGACAGCACGCTGGCCCTCCTAGAGTCTGAAGGACAGTACTCTGGCCCTCCTAAAGTCTGAAGGACAGTACTCTGGCCCTCCTAAAGTCTGAAGGACAGCACGCTGGCCCTCTTAAAGTCTGAAGGACAGTACGCTGGCCCTCCTAGATTCTGAAGGACAGTACGCTGGCCCTCCTAGAGTCTGAAGGACAGTACGCTGGCCCTCCTAGAGTCTGAAGGACAGTACTCTGGCCCTCCTAAAGTCTGAAGGACAGTACGCTGGCCCTCCTAGAGTCTGAAGGACAGTACTCTGGCCCTCCTAAAGTCTGAAGGACAGTACACTGGCCCTCCTAGAGTCTGAAGGACAGTACACTGACCCTCCTAGAGTCAAAAGGACAGTACGCTGGCCCTCCTAGAGTCTGAAGGACAGTACGCTGGCCCTCCTAGAGTCTGAAGGACAGCATGCTGACCCTCCTAAATTCAGAAGGACAGCACGCTGGCCCTCCTAGAGTCTGAAGGACAGTACGCTGGCCCTCCTAGAGTCTGAAGGACAGTACGCTGGCCCTCCTAGAGTCTGAAGGACAGTACGCTGGCCCTCCTAGAGTCTGAAGGACAGTACGTTGGCCCTCCTAGAGTGAGAAGATCAGTACGCTGGTTCTCCTAGAGTCAGAAGGACAGTACGCTGGCCCTCCTAGAGTCAGAAGGACAGTACGCTGGCCCTCCTAGAGTCAGAAGGACAGTACGCTGGCCCTCCTAGAGTCAGAAGGACAGTACGCTGGCCCTCCTAAAGTCAGAAGGACAGTACGCTGGCCCTCCTAGAGTCAGAAGGACAGTACGCTGGCCCTCCTAAAGTTTGAAGAACAGTACGCTGGCCCTTCTAAGATCTGAAGGACAGTACGCTGCCCCTTCTAAAATTTGAAGGACGGCACGCTGGCCCTCCTAAAGTCAGAAGGACAGTACACTAGCCCTCCTAAAGTCAGAAGGACAGTACGCTGGCCCTCCTAAAGTCAGAAGGACAGTACGCTGGCCCTCCTAAAGTCAGAAGGACAGTACGCTGGCCTTTTGTTGAAAAAGTTTGAAGACCCCTGACTTACATGAAGGCGAGAATGCAATGGGCTTGGTGACAGCGAGGATGAACCTGGAAACGCACGCTACATTTTTGTGTGCTCTGATCCAGAGCTGTTCCAAACATTACCATCAACCATAAAGAGTCACCGAGCAAGCTGGCCAATGCGGAAAGGGGGGGGGGGGTGCTAGCTTGAAATGAACGCCATCTGTGCAGCTACGCCGTTTATCCAATCATTTTAATTGCCATATTTTCTCCCTCAGAGGACTGCGCCTTTAAGTGATCGCGCGTAGCGCACGCTCCGTAGTTAATGGAAGAAAAGTCCTCTGTTGTCATCGCCTAGTCCTCCAAACAAACATCCTTTTAATGAAGCGGTGTAATCAGATTTTTGCTTTGTAAAATTACACCGATTCCGTAATGAAATGGTTTAATTTTCTCCCCGTACAGTGAAGGTAAACGTCGAGCTAATGATCTAGATAAAATAATAGCATTTTAAGTGCCATTATATAGTGAGGGGAAAGAAGTTAAACGAGTAATACAACTCATTAAATTATCCGACTTCAAATGGATCTTTGGAGCTGTGCGTTGTAAGATAAATTTCGAGGGGGGGGGGAGGGGTGGAGGAAAGAAGCAAGTTAGCGGATACTCGACTTAAAGCGGAATTGCAGCCAAACCGCTCAATTTAATTGTGTGTATGGGAGCCGGAATACGTGCCAAAAGATTTGTCATTCTGTTCATTCCGTTGTGGAAATATCTTCATCGGGATTTGCAGAATTTTTCAACAGTAATGGACCATTTATGGCAAATGTCACCCCACCTGGAAAATTTTCCCCAAATATTGGGGAGTCTAATTGTAAGCTTTAGGCTTAGTTTATTTATTTATTTCAGGTACTTATATAGCGCTGTCAATGTACGCAGCGCTTTACATATATATTGTACATTCCCATCAGTCCCCGCCCCTGAGGGGTGTACAATCTAAGGTCCCTAACCCTCAAGGGGTGTACAATCTAAGCTCCCTAACCCTCAAGGGGCGTACAATCTAAGCTCCCTAACCCTCAAGGGGCGTACAATCTAAGGTCCCTAACCCTCAAGGGGTGTACAATCTAAGGTCCCTAACCCTCAAGGGGCGTACAATCTAAGGTCCCTAACCCTGAAGGGGCGTACAATCTAAGGTCCCTCACCCTCAAGGGGCGTACAATCTAAGGTCCCTCACCCTCAAGGGGCGTACAATCTAAGGTCCCTCACCCTCAAGGGGCGTACAATCTAAGGTCCCTCACCCTCAAGGGGCGTACAATCTAAGGTCCCTCACCCTCAAGGGGCGTACAATCTAAGGTCCCTCACCCTCAAGGGGCGTACAATCTAAGGTCCCTCACCCTCAAGGGCCGTACAATCTAAGGTCCCTCACCCTCAAGGGGCGTACAATCTAAGGTCCCTAACCCTCAAGGGGTGTACAATCTAAGGTCCCTAACCCTCAAGGGGCGTACAATCTAAGGTCCCTAACCCTCAAGGGGTGTACAATCTAAGGTCCCTAACTCACATTCATACAGACACATACTAGGGCCAATTTAGACAGCCGATTAACCTACTGGCATGTCTTTGGTGTGTGGCAGGGAACCGGAGTACCTGGAGGAAACCCACACAGGCACAGGAAGAACATGCAAACTCCAGGCAGGTGGTACCGTGGCTGGAACTCGAACCAACGACCCCGAGTACTGCCAGGCTAACCACTAAGCCACTGTGCTGCCCAGTTTACACTTATGGTTGGGGACAGTAAAAACGTGTGGTTGAGAAATGTTTTCACTACCCCCAACAGCTCGCCCTTAAACTGCAAAGGGAGCGGGGGGGGGGGGAATATAGGGCGTGGCCACGATATTTAGCATCATAACATGGCAAAAATGACCCCCTCAAATTCAACTGAATGGGAGTGCCCCACTGCATGCTGGTGCTTAAGGTGTTAAAACGGGTGGCGAGGAGACAATATAACTCCCCCTCACCGTCTGGCAATCGCCATCTGAGTGCCTCTGCATGTGTGAATGAGCCCTTAGTGGTGGGGGGTGTGGGGGGGGTCAGTGTCACCATTGTGGGAGGGGCAGAGGCACAAACTACGGGGGGGAAATCTCACCATTGTGGGAGGGGCAGAGACACAAACTACTGGGGGGAAATCTCCCCATTGTGGGAGGGGCAGAGACACAAACTACTGCAGGAAATCTCCCCATTGTGGGAGGAGCAGAGACACAAACTACTGCAGGAAATCTCCCCATTGTGGGAGGGGCAGAGACACAAACTACTGTTGGAAATATCACCATTGTGGGAGGGGCAGAGACACAAACTACCACAGGGAAAGCCCCCCATTGTGGGAGGGGCAGAGACACAAACTACTGTTGGAAATATCACTATTGTGGGAGGGGCAGAGATACAAACTACTGCAGGAAATTCCCCAATTGTGGGAGGGGCAGAGAGACAAACTACCACAGGGAAAGCCCCCCATTGTGGGAGGGGCAGAGAGACAAACTACTGCAGGAAATCTCACCATTGTGGGAGGGGCAGAGACACAAACTACTGGGCGGAAATCTCCCCTTTGTGGGAGGGGCAGACACAAGCTACTATTGGAAATATCACCATTGTGGGAGGGGCATAAATACAAACTACAGGAGGGTAAATCTCTCCTTTGTGGGAGGGGCAGAGACACAAACTACAGGAGGGAAATCTCACTTTTGTGGGAGGAGCAGAGACACAATCTACTGTAGGGAAACCTCACCAGCTACTGTTTGTCAATTTTCCTTAAGTAGTCTTAGGCTCCAATTCACCTACTTGTACGTTTTTGGAAACCTGTATAAACACATATGGACAAGATGGTCTTGGATGTCAAGGTCATTTATTGTAGCCCGGGGTGCTCCACCTGTGGCCACCACATGTGGCCCATGGAGCCCTCTGATGTGGCCCTCCACCTCAAACCAGGAAAGTGCACTTCTATTATACCCTGCAGGTTTGGTGTTTTTTCAGAAAGTGCAAGGTGCGGGTAAACCACAGCGCATCAGTGTGGAAGCAGCCTTATAGGGGGCTTAGGACAGTTAGGGCTCATTTAAATTTGAGATTTGGGGGGTGATTAAACTCCACCACTGGTGTAGTGTCAGGGTTCTCAATGGCGACCTTGCTCCATGCTCCAGGGGGCCCATACGGCCTCCCTGTCACATTCTTTTTAAACTTGGACAGGAGGAGCGGCATATACAGGAACTAATCCTCTCCTGCAACCGCCGGCTTCTTCTTCTCTCCCTCCTGTCGGCATTCAGTGGGAGGAAAATGTTCAATGTGCTATTTAACCACTTCCTGTCTGGCCGCTGTATATAAACAGCCAGGCGGTGGCAGTGCAGGGGCGGGTTGCCGTTCATAAACGGCGTCCAACATTTTGGACTGTGCGCACTCCCTGGAGGCGCGCAGCAATGCGATCCAGTGCCCGCTGTGTCCTCCGGACACAGTGGAACACCGCTCGTCGTACGGGACCTCTGTGAAAGGTCCCGATCATGTGATCACTGATTGGCCAATCAGTGATCACATGCAGAGTAGTAAGCAAGATTTCACTTCTGACATCATTGCTTACTACGTGTGAAATCTGTGAATGATCACCGAGATCACATGGTACAAGGCTATTCACAACAGCCTTGTACCATGTGACAAGCTGTGACCAATCCCAGCTCACACAGTAGTTCTCAATGGCTGCAAGAATGCAGCCAGAGAGAAGGAGAAATTATTGTTTTTACAGCCCTTGTGGGTGTAAAAGCAATCAGTGTAAAAGAAAAATCGTTATCACCCCCACAAGTAGTACAGTGACACTGTACTGTTAGGATGACAGTATGTAAAAAAATGTAAATAATAATATAAAAAAATAAAATAAAAATGTAAAAACATTTTTTTAAAAATTATAATTTTTGCTTATAAACTAATTTGGGTTATTTTTTTTTCAAAATTTTTGGACATTTTCATTTATATTGCAAAAAAAATAAAAATCCCAGTGGTAAATAAATACCACCAAAATAAAGCTTTATCTGCCTCAAAAAACTGCTAAAAAATTCATATGGGTACAGTGTTGCATGACCGCGCAATTGTCATTCAAAGTGTGATAGCGCTGAAAGCTGAAAATTGGCCTGGGCAGGAAGGGGGTGAAAGTGTCCTGACTGGAAGGGGGGAAAGTGTCCGGACTGGAAGGGGGGGAAAGTGTCCGGACTGGAAGGGGGTGAAAGTGTCCTGACTGGAAGGGGGTGAAAGTGTCCGGACTGGAAGGGGGGGAAAGTGTCCTGACTGGAAGGGGGTGAAAGTGTCCGGACCGGAAGGGGGGGAAAGTGTCCGGACTGGAAGGGGGGGAAAGTGACCTCACTGGAAGGGGGGGAAAGTGTCCGGACTGGAAGGGGGGGAAATTGTCCGGACTGGAAGGGGGGGGGAAAGTGTCTAGACAGGAAGGGGGTGAAAGTGTCCGGACTGGAAGGGGGGGAAATTGTCTGGACTGGAAGGGGGGGAAAGTGTTGGGACTGGAAGAGGGGGAAAGTGTCTGGAATGGAAGGGGGGGGGGGGGAGTGTCCGGACTGGAAGGGGGGGATAGTGTCAGGACTGGAAGGGGGGGGAAAGTGTCCAGACTGGAAGGGGGGGAAAGTGTCCGGACAGGAAGGGGGGGAAAGTGTCCGGACTGAAGGGCGGTGAAAGTGTCCGGACTGAAAGGGGGGTAAAGTGTCTGGACTGGAAGGGGGTGAAAGTGTCAGGACTGGAAGGGGGGAAAGTGTCCGGCCTGGAAGGGGGGGAAAGTGTTCGGACTGAAGGGCGGTGAAAGTGTCCGGACTGGAAGGGGGGGAAAGTGTCCAGACTGGAAGAGGGGGAAAGTGTCCAGACTGGAAGGGGGGGAAAGTGTTTGGACTGGAAGGGGGTGAAAGTGTCCGGACTGGAAGGGGGGGAAAGTGTCCAGACTGGAAGGGGGGAAAGTGTTTGGACTGGAAGGGGGTGAAAGTGTCCGGACTGGAAGGGGGGGAAAGTGTCCGGACTGGAAGGGGGGAAAGTGTCCGGACTGGAAGGGGGGGAAAGTGTCCGGACTGGAAGAGGGGGAAAGTGTCCGGACTGGAAGAGGGGAAAGTGTCCGGACTGGAAGGGGGGAAAGTGTCCGGACTTGAAGTGGTTAAAATAAAAAATGCAACATTCGGAACCATTTCATTTCATTGTGGCCCGCGACCGGTTCCCAAATCACTTAAGTGGCCCTCGCTCTTCAGAAGGATGAGCACCCCTGTTGTGGCCGATGCAGAATGTGTAATATATGGGCAGCCAATATTATAACATTAATATTTCTGCCCTGTATGCAGAATCCTGTTTTTCAAGGCGGCACGCAGCATTCTTTGCTCTTCCTCTTCAGGAATTGGCCTATGAAGGATATGAAAACCTGGGCTCTTTTTCTGGTTCACAAAGCGGTAAAGTTTGTTCCCGGAAATGTTCCCAGGCTGCCTCCGCACTGCTGTTTATTTTCTTATCTTTTGAAGAAAGTGTGACAATGGCTCTCTTCTCGTTCTGTAGCGTGTATTGTAGCGATGAAGCAATCCATGCAACTAAATTCTTCTATGTCGGCTGAATCCTAATAATATATTCAGCAGGCAGAGCCCTTGTAATGTTTCCATACAGGCCACCCGGCATTTCATGTTTTGGGCTATGGTGGCTACTGAACCTGGCCGCTCTTTATAAAGAACAGAATGCCAGGTAAGTCAATAACTGCAACATACACTCACCGGCCTCTTTATTAGGTCCACCTGTTCAATTGTTTGGTAACACAAATTGCTAATCAGCCAATCACATGGCAGCAGCTCAAAGCATTTAGGCATCTAGACGTGGTGAAAACAACTTGCTGAAGTTCAAACTGAACATTAGAATGGGGAAGAAAAGGGATTTAAGTGACTATGAATGTGTCATGATTGTTGGTACCAGACGGGCTGGTCTGAGTATTTAAAAAACTGCTGATCTACTGGGATTTTCACACACAACCATCTCTAGGATTTACAGAAAATGGTCCAAAAAAGAGAAAATATCCAGTGAGTGGCAGTTGTGTGGATGAAAATGCCTTGTTGATGTCAGAGGAGAATGGGCAGACTGGTTGCTGCGACATTTAGATGGTACGGTCAGAATTTGGCTTAAACAACACAAAAGCATGGATCCATCCTGCCTTGTATCAATGGTTCAGGCTGGTGGTGGTGGTGTCATGGTGTGGTGGATCCATCCTGCCTTGTATCAACGGTTCAGGCTGGTGGTGTCATGGTGTGGGGGATCCATCCTGCCTTGTATCAATGGTTCAGGCTGGTGGTGGTGGTGTCATGGTGTGGGGGATCCATCCTGCCTTGTATCAACGATTCAGACTGGTGATGGTGGTGGTGTCATGGTGTGGTGGATCCGTCTTGCCTTGTATCAATGGTTCAAGCTGGTGCTGGTGGTGGTGTCATGGGGTGGTGGATCCCTCCTACCTTGTATCAATGGTTCAGGCTGGTGGTGGTGTCATGGTGTGGTGGATCCGTCTTGCCTTGTATCAACAATTCAGGCTGGTGGTGGTGGTGTCATGGTGTGGTGGATCCGTCCTGCCTTGTATCAATGGTTCAGGCTGGTGGTGGTGGTGTCATGGTGTGGTGGATCCATCCTGCCTTGTATCAATGGTTCAGGCTGATGGTGATGGTGTCATGGTGTGGTGGATTCATCCTGCCTTGTATCAACGATTCAGGCTGGTGATAGTGGTGTCATGGTGTGGTGGATCCGTCCTGCCTTGTATCAATGGTTCAGGCTGGTGGTGGTGTCATGGGGTGGTGGATCCGCCCTGCCTTGTATCAATGGTTCACGCTGGTGGTGGTGGTGTCATGGTGTGGTGAATCTGTCCTGCCGTGTATCAATGGTTCAGGCTGATGGTGGTGGTGTCATGGTGTGGTGGATTCGTCCTGCCTTGTATCAATGATTCAGGCTGGTGGTGTCATGGTGTGGTGGATCCGTCCTGCCTTGTATCAACGGTTCTGGCTGCTGGTGGTGTCATGGGGTGGTGGATCCATCCTGCCTTGTATCAATGGTTCAGGCTGATGGTGGTGGTGTCATGGTGTGGTGGATTCGTCCTGCCTTGTATCAATGATTCAGGCTGGTGGTGTCATGGTGTGGTGGATCCGTCCTGCCTTGTATCAACGGTTCTGGCTGCTGGAGGTGTCATGAGGTGGTGGATCCATCATGCCTTGTATCAACGGTTCAGGCTGGTGGTGGTGTCATGGTGTGGTGGATCAGTCCTGGCTTGTATTAACGGTTCCGGCAGCTGGTGGTGGTGTCATGGTGCGGGGGGAGATTTTCTAGCACGTTGTACCTAATAAAGTGGCCGGTGAGTGTATATACTGTATATATAATAATTGCTCAGTTTAGTGTTCATTTAGCTTTTTCCGTCTACACGTTGTGACGATTACCCCTCACGAGTCAGTTGCGTTGTGAACCAATTTAGCCTTTGCGTTGCGGAGACATGCACGTTCCACAGAGCTCTGCCTTTACGCCGCCGATCTTGACACCATCTCCAGACTCGTCTTCCGATAGACGGGTGGAAAGTGAACATTCTTAATCTGCCCTTGATACTCCGCAGTGGAATATGCAAATGGAAGAGAACATTCTGAATATTAAAATATTTAAACAAGGTTCAAGTTCAGGAGTTGGAGGAAGTTTGAGGTCAAAGCGTGATTTCATTTAAATCTCATTGAAGTTTAAAGAGCTTATCCAGGCAGCAAGGAGAGCTGCTCGGTGAAGAGCCGTCCGGAAAACATTGAGGGCTCATCCACATTATCAAGTTGTGTTTACTGCCACACGTCGCAGTGCGTTGGTGCAGTGCGGTGACATTCACCAAAGGGAACCGAATGTTGCCGGCAGACATGGATTGCATTGTGGTGCCCTGCCAGAAATGGTACACGTGTCTATATTACTGTGTTCTGGTACATTAGATATCCCATTCACAAGAAATGGGCTGATTTAATAAAATGCATGTTGACACGCAACATATCGCGCATCAGCATACAATGCACCACATGAGTGGCCCTAAAACAAACTTGTAGTGACTGAAATAGGGAAAGGGGAGCTGACAAAGCATATCCTTCTATACAGTGTACTTGCCTGAATCCAAAGGGCTTGGTGTGATTTAAGTTTGCTTTCACCTCCCTCAGCTATCTACATAAGTCACTTCTGTTGACACCAACAGGGGCGGACTGACAACTCATGGGGCCCCCGGGAAATAGGAAATAATGGGGCCCCCTGTGTCCTCATCCACACTCAAACAACCCCCAAAAAGCCTATGAAAGGTATCAGGGGCATCTCATGAGGCCCCCTACTGACCCCGGGCCATCGGGCAGTGCCCGAGTGGCTAAATGGTCAGTCCACCCCTGGACACCAAGCAATCCTGGGAGATGGCCCCAGGGGGAGCGCGCCGCACCAGGTGACACCTTTTGCATGGGTGTGACATCGGACCCGCTCCACCAGCGGTGGACTGACTGAGGGCCTGGGGTCATTACAGGGCTACATTAGAGGCTCGGTCCGTCCCTGTATGTGCCACTGCTGAAATAAGCAAGCATTGAGGGGGGGGGACAGTGAGGCAGGCACTTCGGACACCTCTCCTCCTCTGAGTTTCAGCAGAGGGGCGGGTACACACTTTGCATTTCCAGGTAAAGAGCATGCCTCGGCTGTCAATCACCGGGTTTCGGCTGGTGATTATTCGCCGGCACCTGTTAATCAACGAGTATTACCGAGAGAGGGAGAGAACTGTATGTAAACAATACAGATCTCTCCCCTGTCAGCTCCTGCACACTGTTTTGTATGGCTCTGCATAGCCTCGGCGGTCAATCACCGGGTCCTGGCCGGTGATTACTTGCCGGCCCTGGTGATCACCGAGTATTACCGAGAGAGGGAGAGAACTGTATGTAAACAATACAATTCTCTACCCTGTCAGCTCCTGCACGCTGCTTTGTATGGCTCTGCATAGCACAGCCATACAAAGCAGTGTGCTTACAGTGTAAAGCACAGACACAGCACACAGTAAAACAGCCCACAGTTAACCCTTTGATCGCCCCACATGTTAACCCCTTCCTGCCCAGTACCATTAGTACAGTGTCAGTGCTTTTTATTAACACTGATCACTGGGGATGTCAGTGACACCAAGTCATTTCCCCGTAGTATCAGAATGCTCGCCACAGTCCCGCTATAAGGCGCTGACCGCCGCCATTACTAATTAAAAAAAAAAAACAATTCCAGTATATATACCTCCATTTGTAGATTATTATTATTATATTATTATACAGGATTTATATAGCGCCCATAGTTTGCTCAGCGCTTTACAATGGATGCTATAACTTTCATGTAAACCAATTAATTTACACGTCTTGTGATTTTTTTTCTAGCAAAGACACGGAGTAGAATACATTTTGGCCTAAATTTATGATGAAATTAGATTTTTTTAATTTTTTTACTGGACATGTTTTAGAGCAAAAAGTCAAAAATATAGTTTTTTTCTCAGAATTGACAGTCTTTTTTTTTGTAGTGCAAAAAATAAAAAATGCACGGGCGATCAAATACCTCCAAAAGAAATGTCAATAGGTGGGGAAAAAAGGACGTAAATTTCATTTGGGTGCGGAGTTGCATGACCGCGCAATTGTCAGTTAAAGTAACGCAGCGCCGTAACGCAAAAAATGGCCTGGTCAGGAAAGGGGGGGAAATCCTCTGGAGGGCAAGGAGTTAATTGAACAAGCTGAAGTTAGAAGCTGATTGGCTACCATGCACAGCTGCACCAGATTCTGAGTGCTCCAGTTTTACTAAATCTACCCCCCCCCCCCATACTCTGCTTGATCTAATATACTGTACAATTATTTACGATGGTTAGATCAGAGCTCATAATGTTCTTCTGGTACAAAACTGTAACATGCATTAGATCTAAGTAGAAGATTTATCATTTTTTTGTTTGGAACAGAGCTGAAGTGTTCCCATTCTTTTATACACAATGTATTCTAGAATGTTCTAATCAGGTCATATAAATCTACCGGAAACACCTGGCTTCTCCGAGGTAGGCAGACACATCAGTGATACATCATAATAAAGCTCCGGGAGTAAAGAGGGGGCTTCAGTAATGGATTATTGCATAAAAATGCTTTTACAGTTCATTATTCAGGAAAATCTGTATTGAGAAGGAATAAGTAGGCTGCCTTTTCGGAAAAAGCTAACTGCCTGGCTCTCACTTATTAAGAACACAAAAGATTTTGGTTGGGGATGGAGCTGGATCTCCTTAGGTCTTGAAGATGTGGGGAACTATAGGTTTAGTATCGGTTATATCAACCAGGTGCCACCAGATGGGAGGTTGCTGATCTGGCCTAGAGTTCTATGGAACCCTAGGACTCCTCAAGATTTTAGGGGTGTTCCTTGAGTTCTTCTTAATTGACCTTCCATTTAGTGGTGCCCATATAGTTCTATGGCCAACCTCCTTTCTTAGGTCTTGATGATGTGGGGAACTATAGGTTAAGTATAGGTTATATCAACCAGGTGCCACCAGATGGGAGGTTGCTGATCTGGACTAGAGTTCTATGGAACCCTAGGACTCCTCAACATTTTATGGGTGTTCCTTGAGCTCTTCCTAATTGACCTTCCTTTTAGTGGTGCCTATATAGTTCTATGGCCAACCTCATTTCTTAGGTCTTGAAGATGTGGGGAACTATAGGTTTAGTATAGGTTATATCAACCAGGTGCCACCAGATGGGAGGTTGCTGATCTGGACTAGAGTTCTATGGAACCCTAGGACTCCTCAAGATTTTAAGGGTGTTCCTTGAGTTCTTCTTAATTGACCTTCCATTTAGTGGTGCCTATATAGTTCTATGGCCAACCTCCATTCTTAGGTCTTGATGATGTGGGGAACTATAGGTTAAGTATAGGTTATATCAACCAGGTGCCACCAGATGGGAGGTTGCTGATCTGGACTAGAGTTCTATGGAACCCTAGGACTCCTCAAGATTTTATGGGTGTTCCTTGAGTTCTTCCTAATTGACCTTCCATTTAGTGGTGCCTATATAGTTCTATGGCCAACCTCATTTCTTAGGTCTTGATGATGTGGGGAACTATAGGTTTAGTATAAGTTATATCAACCAGGTGCCACCAGATGGGAGGTTGCTGATCTGGCCTAGAGTTCTATGGAACCCTAGGACTCCTCAAGATTTTAGGGGTGTTTCTTGAGCTCTTCCTAATTGACCTTCCATTTAGTGGTGCCTATATAGTTCTATGGCCAACCTTATTTCTTAGGTCTTGACGATGTGGGGAACTATAGGTTTAGTATAGTTTATATCAACCAGGTGCCACCAGATGGGAGGTCGATCAACCAGTGCTGATCTGGCCTAGAGTTCTATGGAACCAGGACTCCTCAACATTTTATGGGCGTTCCTTGAGCTCTTTGTAATTGACCTTCCATTTAGTGGTGCCTACGTAGTTCTATGGCCAACCCCATTTGGCAGAGCTAGTGGCATGACACCCATGATTTTTTAAGCAATCTGCAACGGTGGAATACTGACCACCACTGCAAGGTGGGCTTTCCTACCACTGACCAACAATATAAGGGGAATTTTTCTCACTGACACCCCTGTGAATCGGTTTTAGCAAGGGTTCCTCAAGACATGAAAATTATTTTAAGGGCTCTTCTGGTTTAAAAAGGGTAAGAAAGATTGGTTTATATAGTAATTAGGCTCCCCCAACCTAGGGTTTCCCTATGTCCTTCTGAAAGACCACAGATGAGGAAGAAAAGATGTGCCAAAAGATTTGATTAGGTCAGTAGTGGGCAACTGTCATCCGCCAGCTGTTGTGAAAGTACATGTCCCATGAGGCACTGCAAGGCTGACAATTATAGTCATGACTCTCAGAGGCAGAGGCATGATGGGAAGACTGTCAGTTACCCCCCCCCAGAGGCAAAGGCATTATGGTACTTGTAGTTACACAACAGCTGGAGGGCCGTAGTTGCCCACTCCTGGATTAGGTGATAAGTACTAGCCTTTACTATCGGTGGAAAGCCAATCCACTGCTCATCCAAGTCTTGAAAAAGGGGGATTTTGTTACCCTCCAAAGTTTATTAGCCTCCAGTTGACAATAAAAGACAATAAAACATTCTACACCCACCCACTTCTATTCTAATTTTGTTCCTGGGTGCTCCTTCACCTCTTTTACCTAGAACAAGCAGCCCCCCAAAAAATGTCCATAAGGAGGTCCTTTCCTACCTGATATCACCACATTTTTCAGTGTCTACCCTTTTCGAAGGTTCATACTAATTATGATCCATTTTCTACTGCACATAACTGAAGATGTATGTCTTTGAAGGTTTGCATGTATTCAGGTCATGGTATAGCTAGTGGTAGTTAATCACTTTCAGCCGGACTTGTTCTGTGATGTTGAAGACTTTTCACAGCCTATTCAAGCTTCTTCAGTTCTAATGTCAGGAACATACTGGAGCATTTACAAACACCCACACAAATCACTCACCTAAATCCAATTACTATGATATTATTGGTCCAGGATATGCTGATTGTCCAAGAACATGATGGGAGGTGTGAAAGCTTGTGACATGGCTCGCTCTAATCTTATCCCATGTTGCTATGAAATCTGGGGCAGGTGTTAACTGTCACAGTTACATTGCTGTAGGGTTGGTGGGTCAAGGTGCTTGTTCATTGTCCTTGAAAATGATGGAAGGTATAAAAGCTTGTGAATAGACCCCATTCTAATGACATAAACCCATTCCATGGCGCCATGAAGTTTGGGACAGGCGTTATCTTTTAAATTTACATTGCTGTAGGGTTGGTGGGTCAAGGTGATTGTTCATTGTCCAAGAAAATGATGGAAGGTATGAAAAGCTTGTGAATAGACCCCATTCTAATGACATAAACCCATTCCATGGTGCCATGAAGTTAGGGGCAGGTGTTATCTTTTAGAGTTCCATGGCTGAAGGCATAATTGTTGGGTAGAAATGTTAAAACAGCATTATTCGTGCTGTAGGGTTTGATGGGTCAAGGTGATTGTTCATTGTCCTTGAAAATGATGGAAGGTATGAAAGCTTGTGAATAGACCCCATTCTAATGACATAAACCCATTCCATGGCGCCATGAAGTTTGGGACAGGCGTTATCTTTTAAATTTACATTGCTGTAGGGTTGGTGGGTCAAGGTGATTGTTCATTGTCCAAGAAAATGATGGAAGGTATGAAAAGCTTGTGAATAGACCCCATTCTAATGACATAAACCCATTCCATGGTGCCATGAAGTTAGGGACAGGTGTTATCTTTTAGAGTTCCATGGCTGAAGGCATAATTGTTGTGTAGAAATGTTAAAACAGCATTATTCGTGCTGTAGGGTTTGATGGGTCAAGGTGATTGTTCATTGTCCAAGAAAATGATGGAAGGTATGAAAGCTTGTGAATAAACCCCATTCTAATGACATAAACCCATTCCATGGGGCCATGAGGTTTGGGACAGGCGTTATCTTTTAGATTTACATTGCTGTAGGGTTGATGGGTCAAGGTGATTGTTCATTGTCCAGGAAAATTTCGGAAGGTATGAAAGCTTGTGAATAGACCCCATTCTAAAGACATAAACCCATTCCATGGCACCATGAAATTTGGGGCAGGCGTTATCTTTTAGAGTTCCATGGCTGAAGGTATAATTGTTGGGTTAGAAATGTTAAAACAGCATTATTCGTGCTGTAGGGTTTGATGGGTCAAGGTGATTGTTCATTGTCCAAGAAAATGATGGAAGGTATAAAAGCTTGTGAATAAACCCCATTCTAATGACATAAACCCATTGCATGGCGCCATGAAGTTTGGGACAGGCGTTATCTTTTAGATTTACATTGCTGTAGGGTTGGTGGGTCAAGGTGATTGTTCATTGTCCAGGAAAATTTCAGAAGGTATGAAAGCTTGTGAATAGACCCCATTCTAATGACATAAACCCATTCCATGGCACCATGAAGTTTGGGATAAGTGGTTTCTTTTTTAGATTTACATTGGTGGGTCAAGGTGATTGTTCATTGTCCAGGAAAATTTCAGAAGGTGTGAATAGACCTCATTCTAATGACATAAACCCATTCCATGGCGCCATGAAGTTTGGGACAGGCGGTATCTTTTAGAGTTACATGGCTGAAGGTATAATTGTTGGGTTAGAAATGTTAAAACAGCATTATTCATGGGTAACAGATGATATTGAAGGCCCACACCCCTTTTTAGGAATGTTTGTCCCAATTTTATATAGAATGCCTCTTTTACGCTTCTTGCTAAGCAGTTGTCCTCTCTGTGCTCTTCATTGTTTTTGAAAAAATAAATATTTGGATGGTTCTTCCAGATATACATTCCCGTGGGTTCTATTTGAACACCCATATATACCAACCCCAAATCAAGGACATGTTCTCCCGTAAATACAGTTGGCAGCTTTGCTTCATCATCTCCATTTTTCCCCATCTTGCGGCTCTTTGACCAATGACAGCTTTTGTGGTTTTTCCTCATTTCACACCTCTTAGCTGACTTTTTAAGTTGCATTAATTTTTATCCACCGAGATATATTACATCTGACTTGTATTGAATAGCTTGATATATTAATACACTCATCCTAAATACTTCTGTCACTAGCGGTTTAATAACAGTAATTAAATGGAGACAGCCATAACAATAGCTGCCCTAATGACAATGAATTTTTTTTCCCCGTTCTCTCAGACAATCTCGGAGTCCAATTTGAATTGGCCTTTACGAAAGTTATGGGTAGCTAGGCAGGCAGCACAGATGAGCGCAAGGTCACCTCTTATCTGCCGTAAATTGTCTTCTGGCCAGATCTGATACGCTGCTTAAAATTCAGTGTTAGAATTTAGTTCTTTGTATGAATAATTAGATTATAGGTACAATAGAGTCGTAGAGTTAAAGGGCCAGATTAAAGTATTAAAGTGTTGCCAGGTAGCTGCGTTTTTGTGAACATGAACACCTGTCCAGGGGCGTATTTACCACAAGGCATTGGCCTAGGGCGGCATTTTTCAGGTGGGCAGCACTTTCCCTCAGAAGAATGGACACATGCACCACGGGGACCAAGTGGGATCTGAGAGAGGCTGCAGGCTGCTTGATGGTGTATGCAGAGCCCAACTCTTGTTCTCAGGGATATCCGGAGCTGTGAAGGTGAGTGTCATTCTCTCTCTCTTCGGGAAGGGGGGTTGTATGTTAGTGAAAGGCTCTTTTGGGTGAGGGAACCAGGGGTGTTGGTCAATGTCAGGCTCTCTCCACGGAGGAAGGTAGGGAGAGAGGGAGGAGGGGGGGGGGGGTGGTGGTGTTGGTTGGTGCCAGGCTCTCTACCGGGGGGCCTCCAATTTTTTTGTTGCCTAGGGCAGCACAAAACCAAAATACACCACTGCACCTGTCCATATAAATATCTAGAACTGGCATTAAGATGAGCAAACTCAACATTTATGGTCACATTTTAGGATATTCCAAAACTCTCCTTTATAGCTTTGCTTTTTCAAATTTTATTTTTGCAGTTATTTGGAAATACTTTGATATGGTGGAGTAATCAAATGGCAAAGTGCAGGGGATGGGAGGGCAGGTCAATGAAACTTTTAAATGTTCCAACCAAATGAAACAAATGTAACCAATACATAAACTGGTCGGAATGAAATGGAATGGCCAAATGTTTGTGCAGATCTGAAGCATTACAAAGACATGCTGGTAGGTGAATTGGCTCCTGTCTAAATTGTCCCTAGTATGTGTATGTATGAATGTGAGTTAGGGACCTTAGATTGTACGCCCCTTGAGAGTTAGGGACCTTAGATTGTATGCTCCTTGAGGGTTAGGGACCTTAGATTGTTCGTTCCTTGAGGGTTGGGGACCTTAGATTGTACGCCCCTTGAGAGTTAGGGACCTTAGATTGTGCGCTCCTTGAGGGTTAGGGACCTTAGATTGTTCGCTCCTTGAGGGTTGGGGACCTTAGATTGTACACCCCTTGAGGGTTAGGGACCTTAGATTGTACACCCCTTGAGGGTTAGGGACCTTAGATTGTACACCCCTTGAGAGTTAGGGACCTTAGATTGTACACTCCTTGAGGGTTAGGGACCTTAGATTGTACACTCCTTGAGGGTTAGGGACCTTAGACTGTATGCTCCTTGAGGGTTAGGGACCTTAGATTGTTCGCTCCTTGAGGGTTGGGGACCTTAGATTGTACACCCCTTGAGAGTTAGGGACCTTAGATTGTACGCCCCTTGAGGGTTAGGGACCTTAGATTGTACGCCCCTTGAGGGTTAGGGACCTTAGATTGTACGCCCCTTGAGGGTTAGGGACCTTAGATTGTACGCCCCTTGAGGGTTAGGGACCTTAGATTGTACACCCCTTGGTGGTTAGGGACCTTAGATTGTACGCCCCTTGAGGGTTAGGGACTGATGTGAATGTACAATATATATGTAAAGCGCGGCGCAAAATGATGGCGCTATATAAGTACCTGAAATAAATAATGTTCCTTTAGGTGGCGGTCCTCCATCGTCGACTCCGTCAGCGCTCACCTTACGCACATAAATTCACCTCCACTCAGCGCAATTTCTTTAAATACAAAAGAAAAACACGAGATTATAGTTCTCCTCGGAACAGATGCTCGGCATAATCCCTTTTTTTTTTTCCAGGAGCCTTAAAGCATCAGGTTATATTTTGATAAAGAGGGAGAAAAACACTTAAGATCGGAGATGCTTCTAGAAAATGTTTTCTTTATTTTACGACCCAGCATGTGGGGGAGGAAGCGTTTATGTTTATCATCTTCAGGTTGCTATAGATATGCGACTCCGCCAGTAAAGCCTGACACACGCTTGGCACGATCGCGCAGCACGAATTAATACATAGCAGGGCAAAGCCATGGGGGGACTTGTAATTGGGGGTCTTTTAAAGTAACGGGATGTGGTAAAGTTGTAGCAATACAGAAGTCTGAAGAACGACATCTCAAAAATCTATGAGGACCAAAAGAGTTTTATACACTGGAATTGGCCAACAATGCCTACAAACGGCTATCTGGGTCTCACCACGGATGGTGGGAAGTGAACCTCAACTCAATACTCGTACCAAGGGCCCACAGCCCTGCAAGCAATGGGTTGACTCTTGGGTGGGGTTATGCAAATATCAAAAAGCCTTAATGGGTGGGTGTCAGTCTGGGGGAGTGGGCGTTCCTAGGCTGTATTTGTATGCAGACCTCCCCAAAGTCCCACATGGAAGAAAAATATATTTGAAATGCTACAATTTTGGCCGTATTCAATATATATATATATATGTGTGTAAGCTCCCGGGATCAGGGCCTCCTATCCCTCTTGTATTGAACTGTATTGTCTCCCATTATATTGTAAAGCGCTGAGCAAACTGTTGGCACCATAAATCCTGTACAATTATATATACTTTTATATATATATATATATATATATATATATATATATACTTTTATATATTTTATATATATATATATATATATATATATATATATATATACATTATACAGGATTTATATAGCGCCAACAGTTTGATCAGCGCTTTACAATATAATAGGAGACAATACAGTTCAATACAAGAGGGTTAGGAGGGCCTTGCTCCTTGGAGCTTACACACACACATATATATATATATATATATATATATATATATATATATATATATATATATATATATATATATATAAAAGTATATATATATATATATATATATATATATATATATATATATATATATGTGTATATATATATATCTAAAAATATATATAATATATATATCTAAAAATATATATATAAAAGTATATATATATATATATTTATATATATATATAATATATATATATATATATAAAAGTACATATATATATATAAAAAGTATATATATATATATAAGATATATAAAAGTATATATATATATATATCTCGAATATGGCCAAAATTGTTATATATATGCTACAATTTTGGCCATATTCAATATATATATATATATATATATATATATATATATATACATATACACTGCTTGTTGAAATGCATTTTTTTTCAAAATATATGAAAAATATTTTTAAAAATACATTTCAAATATACTGTATGTCTTTAAAAATAAAAATCTACATTTCTGGAATGCATTTACAAATATATGTAAAAATATATGTTAAAATGACTTTTTTATATATTAAAAAAAATCTGAAGAATATATTTAAAAAATATATGTATTTTTTTAAATATATTCTTCAGATGTTTTTTTTTACATGCACTAAAGTATATGTATTTATTGAAATATATTTTGAAATATATTGAATACGGCCAAAATTGTAGCATTTCAAGCATATGGCAATATATTTGGAATGAATATTTTTTTAAATATATTTCAAATATATTTCTCGCCCATATGGGATGATGCTGAGCCTCTATGTTTGAAAGAACTAAAGTCCAATGAATGAAAGTGGCAGGTCAGAGAATGTGAAGCTGGGGAGGAGATGGCTGATGCTGGACGTCCTCCAGCCAGGAAATGGGGCGGAGCTCTGTCTGACTTGCTGCAGCTTCTAATGCACATGGTGAGAAGCTCACAGTGTGTGTTGGAATCAAAGTAAGGCTCCATCAGGGGCGGACTGACAACTCATGGGGCCCCCGGGCAATAGAGGATCATGGGGCCCCTGTGTCCTTGCCCAAACTCAAAAAAGCCTATGAAAAAGGTACCAGGGGCATCTCATGGGGCCCCCTACTGACCTCGGGCCCTCGGCAGTGCCCGAGTTTCCAAATGGTCAGTCTGCCCCTGGGCTCCATGCACAATGGGTGTTTTGATAACGCTGGTAACGATAGCTGCAAAAAGTCACGTTGAAAATGTGAGTTTTTCAGCTTTTTTTTTAGTGTTTTTGCATTAGCATTTAGCTGTGTTTTCCCGCATTTTTCCACATTTGCATTTTTTAGCAGTGTTTAGCATTTTTTTTACCAAAAACAATTTTTTTTTCTGGTAAAAAAAAGTCCAAAAACACCGGATTGCTGTGTTTTACTACATCTTATCGCGTTTTGCCTCATTTTTCAGCTTTAGAGCGTTTTTACAGCTAAAAAACTCCTCTAGAAGCCCACTAGTTCTGGGGGTTTTTGTTTCCAGCCAAAAAAACGTTGATTCCAGTCTATGTGTGTATGGATACATAGGATAACATGCCGGGGGGTTTACTGGCTGTAGAAAAAAAAGTCAAAAACCAAAAACAACCGCTGTAAATACGTCCCGTGTGCATGAGGACTAAGCCATTTCAGTTCAGAAGAGGAGCCGGTGCAACTGTGCAAGAGTGAAGGGAGGGCTGGAAATTAACTTTAAATCACTTTTTTTTTTTAAATTATACTTTTTTTTTGTTGTCTACGACCCCTTTGGGGGACATCTAAGCTCACTTCCTGTGTGGTCACCGTGATGGGTAGTGAGGTTAATCTGCCTAGCAGAGACACACACTATTATTGTGTATATGTATTGCCAATATTTTTATTCTACATGAAAAAAAAATAAGAAATGTGAATAAAACATATAAAAAGGATTTGAAATTAAAGACATAATTGAATTAATGTTGAATTACATTGTTCTATAACTAAATATACGGAATTATTATATAGAATACGGAATATGGAACTAAATATGTATTCATTTACTGTATGTCTCTAATTGTAAATCATATTTTAATGAGATCTCTTTTATTTAGTTATTTTAGAATAAAGTTTCAGAAATATTTTTATTATCCTCAATTTTTTTCAGCATTTGTATCAGAATCCTAATGTAATTGGATGAGTGCAGAATTTTTGAGTTCCGTAACCATTTGTGTATCGATCTCATGTTTTTTTTTTTGTTGTAGCTGGTTTTAGAAAAGCAGCGTCACATGAGCCCTCAAAGAGGAACCTCACTGACCTCCTTTACCATTTTTTTTACCTTGTCCGCTGGGTTGTCCACAAAAACCCTCAAAAAATGCCATGATGTGAGCCGCTGCTCCGTCTCAGCACTCTGGGTCCCACACCATCATCTTCTCATGTGATGTCATCAGGAGGCTCTTTGCCTAGTTCTTCAATCTGGACCCCTTATGACGTGCCGTGGCACATGCACGGTACGGTTGAGATGGCCCGGCACAAGAGCAATGCAGTAGAGGTTGGCCTGAAGTATCCTTGGGGACAAAAAGCATAAATCACCCATCCATTGACATCCTGTGCTGTCTGGCGTAAACAATCATTACGTCTCAGCACTCTGGGTCCCACCTGATGTCATCAGGAGGCCAGATATCTCTTCTTGGTTCTTTTAATGGGCCCCCTAACGAGGTGCGGTGGCTCTAGTGCAGTGCAGCAGAGATTGGACTCATGCACAGTGCTCCTTCGGGTCAATCATTGTAGGCTGTCCACAAAAATCATACTCACGAGCACAGCAAATCCAGTGTTGACTGGTGTAAACCATCACTCTGTCTCAGCTCTCTGGGTCCTATGCCGCCATCTTCTCATCAAGAGGCCAGATATCTCTTTTTAGTTATTTGACTGGGCCCCCTAATGAGGTACGGTGGCGCTAGTGCAGTGCAGCAGAGACTGGACTCATGCACAGTGACCCTTCGGGTCAATCATTGTGGGCTGTCCACATAAATCATACTCACGAGCACAGCAAATCCAGTGTTAACTGGTGTAAAACATCACTCTGTCTCAGTTCTCTGAGTCCCATGACACCATCTTCTCATCGAGAGGCCAGATGTATCTTCCTGGTTCTTTGATTTGGTCCTCAATGATGTGCCATGGCAGTGGAGATGGTCCAGTGTGGCAAGGATTGACCGAAAGAGACTCTCTGGGTCCCACACTTCCATCTTCTCATCTGATGTCATCAGGAGGCCAGATGTATCTTCCTGGTTCTTTGATTTGGTCCTCAATGATGTGCCTTGGCAGTGGAGATGGTCCAGTGTGGCAAGGATTGACCAAAAGAGACTCTCTGGGTTCCGCACTTCCATCTTCTCATTTGATGTCATCAGGAGGCCAGATGTCTCTTCCTGGTTCCTTGATTTGGCCCTCAATGATGTGCCATGGCAGTGGAGATGGTCCAGTGTGGCAAAGATTGTCCCAAAAGAGACTCTCTGGGTCCCGCACTTCCATCTTCTCATCTGATGTCATCAGGAGGCCAGATGTCTCTTCCTGGTTCTTTAATCCAGCCCCTAATGATGCACCGTGGTGCATGCGTAGTGCAGTGAAGATGGCCCAACGCATGCCCATTGTGGTAGAGATTTATCTGAAGCCTTCTTCAGGTTTTTCTTTGTCTGTTGTCCACAAAAAAACATACTCACCTGCACTCTCTGGAATAAGCCACCACTATGTTTTGGAAATCTGGGTTCCTTGCCTCCACCTACTCATTTGAAGTCATCAAAAGACTGGCTGTCTCTTCCTAGTTATTTTGCTAACCCCCCCGAATGATATGCTGTGGCTGTAATGCAGTGCAGTGAAGAAGGCCCAGTGCATGCACAGTGTGCAAAGACTGTCCCAAAGGCATCTTTAGGTCAATGTAGGTTGTCCACAAAAACCTCCTACTCATCTGCCCAGTGAATCCAGCATTGTCTAGCCTGGTGTAAGCCATCATCTCAGCTCTCTGGGTCCCACACTGCCATCTTCTCACCTGATGTCACCAGGAGACCAGATGTCTCTTCCTGGTTCTTTAATCCAGCCCCTTAATGATTCACAGTGGTGCATGCATAGTGAAGTGAAGATGACCCAGTGCATGCCCAGCGTGATGGAAATTTACCTGAAGCCTTGTTTGGGTCAATAATTGTGGGTTGTCCACAAAACAGACCTACCTGTCCAGCAAATCCAGCATCATGTGGTGTAAAATGCTGCTATGTCTCAGCAATCTGGTTGCCACACCGTCATCTTCTCATCCTGCATGATCAAGAGACCAGCTTTTTTTTCCTTGTTCTTTGAGCCTCCCCCCCTCCAGATGACAAGAGCAGTGCAGTGGACATTGACCCAAAGCCTCCTTCAAGCCAAACAATGTGGGCTGTACACAAAAAACATACCCGCCCACCAAATTCAACTTTGGTGTAAGCTGTAGCTCCAACTCAGAACTCATGAGCCCCCCGATGACGTATTGGGGCGCATGTACAGTGCAATAGAGTTGGCCTGGCACTGGAGCTGCGCGGTGGTAGTTGACCTGAAGCCTCCTTTGATGTGACGTTGGTATCCCTGGAGGATTTGGGTGATGGTGGTGGGGTGATATCCTTGTCTCCAAGGTGAGAATGCAGGAACTTCATAAAAATCATTTAACACCCCTTCCCCCAAAGAAAAAAAAAATACATTTGCTTATGTAATGGGGGAGGGGAATTATGGCAAGTGAAAGAAGAGGGTGAAAGTTGTAAAACATGCTGATCAATGCCACCCCATCTTTGGAAGGAAGAGGTTCGGTCCATATACAAGAACAAGCAATGCATAATACCAGGGGCGGACTGACAACTCATGGGGCCCCCGGGCAATAGGGGATCATGGGGCCCCTGTGTCCTTGTCCAAACTCAAAAAAGCCTATGAAAAAGGTACCATGGGCATCTCATGGGGCCCCCTACTGACCCCGGGCCCTCGGGCAGTGCCCGAGTTTCCAATTGGTCAGTCTGCCCCTGCATATTACCAATCTCATTATATTATCATGATCCTGCCAGTCAGACTTTGTATTTATTGGTCTCTCTTCAAAGTCTTTGGCACGGACGGGCATAGGGCAATTTATACAATCATTAGTACCAGCTAAAATTTATAATTAATTAAAGACTGTGGTTTTATTTTAGTTACTGCCTCTGGTCGTATCTTTATCACGGAGCGTTGGGGAGACAGCCGAGGTTCCGGCAGACAGTCAATCGACGTGCAATGTATCACTCTGAGAAAGCACTTTATATAGGCTTTGCCAGGATAAATTGTTCACTGAAATGAACTGCGTTTTGAGAGTCGTTTAATTCATCTTGTATAAATCGTTTAGTTCCATGCAAATGCTTCGACAATGGATTGAGATTGTTTAGGAAAAGTGCCGGCGCGGCAGAGGGGGGGGGGGAGGGGTGAGGGTCCCCTAATATGAAAATTTTCCAGGTAGATAGTAAGTTCATTTATTATGTTTTCCCTATGATCAATGGTGGGGTCAAAAATTTACCGCGCTGGTTACTTCCATTTGCCCATCCATGGACCCACCTCGAGCGGGATTTGGTCAAAGGTGCGTCAGGTAAAAAAATAATTAAATAAAGGAGGACGAGAACTGACTGGCCCAATGACATATAATCGATTGCAAGGAAAAATATCTTGATTGGCCTGTGAAATGAGTTTTTTTTAAAAGGTCAGCTGTAAACACGAAGTTTCAGAAAAATATGTAAAATTCCTGAGCTTGCTTTTTTTTTTTTTTTTTCTTCTATTTGTTAGACTGAAGCCAGAAGTGATTCCAGTCCAGGGGAGGACTGACCAATTGGGGACTCGGGCACTGCCCGAGGGCCTAGGGTCAGTAGGGGGCCCCGTGAGATGCCCCTGGTACCTTTTTTTGGTGTGGTTTGAGTGTGGGTGAGGACACAGGGGCCCCATGATCCCTATTGTCTGGGAGCCCCATGAGTTGTCAGTCCGCCCCTGTTCCAGTCTCTGCAACCGCACCCATGTGCAATGAACACGACTGCGGCATGCATAAATACATACATACATATACATACATATATACATACATGCACATACATACATACATACACACATACATACACACACATACATAAATACACATACATACGCACACATACACACACATACAGTACATACATACACACACATACACACGCATACAGTACATACATACACACGTACATACACATACATACATACATACATACATACATACATACACACACACACATACATACATACATACACACATACATACACACACATGCATACACATACATACACACATACATACACACACCTACACATACATACATACATACATACATACACATACATACACACACACACACACACACACACACACACACACACACACACACACACATACATACATACATACATACATACATACACATACATACACACACACACACACACACACATACATACATACACACACATACATACACACATACATACATACATACATACATACACACACCTACACATACATACATACATACATACATATACACACATACATACATAAATACACATACATACACACACATACAGTACATACATACACACACACACACACATACATACACATACATACATACACATACACACATCTACACATACATACATACATACATACATACATAAATACACATACATACACACACATACAGTACATACATACACACACACACACACACACACACACACACACACATACATACATACACACATACATACACATACACACATCTACACATACATACATACATACACACATACATACATACATACATACATACATACATACATACACACACACGGTGTGACCATTTAATTCCTGGAATGAACTGTAAAAAAAAATCTGCTTACCTGTACATTAGCGGCTGTTGTCACCTTCAAACTAGTCCCCTTGTGAAGCGACACACTTTTCTAGATAACTGCCAGTCCTACGAAACATCTGATTTCCAGATTGCTGAGCGGTATCTTTGTCACTGTGTTCCGGATGTCCAGAATGTCATCAAATCTGTGTCCTTTTAAGGCGTTTTTTTTAATTTTGAAAACCGTCAAAAGGCACTGGGTGCTCTGTCTGGGGAATAAGGTATTTGGTTAACTTTCGGAATGGAATTCTGGGCCAGGAGCTTGCAAATACTTAATGCATCATGTGCAGGAGCATTGTCGTGGTGGAGAATTCACTTGCCTGGCCAGAGTTCCAGTCTTTTCCTCCAAACAGATTCCGGAAACCTTTTCAGATTTTCCAAGTAGCAACCTTGGTTGACCTGTACCATCATCATGGGCATCTTCCCGCCCCTCCATAAACCGACTATGCCATTCAAGCACACTTGATTTAGTTGTGGAATGTTCACCATAAGCCTGTTGTAACAAAGCTAGCCGATTTCCACGCAAAATTTGATGTTAATCCGCTGCTCTGGAGTCCTGTCAGTCATTTTCCACCAACGGCGCAACACACACACGTGATATTTCTTCTACTACTTTCTAAAGACCGAGTCACTTGGTCTGCGACCCAGGAGAGTAGGAATAGATCAGAAGGGTCAGAAAACGCTCGAGTGCCTATGGCTGTGTGACTCACCACCGGGCATTCCAGGAATTAAATTGTCACACCGTGTGTGTGTGTGTGTTCGATCGGGCCGACGTTACCACCAACGGTAAAAACAAAAAGGGTTATTTTTGTCCCGTCTTCATTTAATTACTTCTGTCCCTGCAGAGAGCTTCACTATTATATTTGACATGAAAAAGTATTGCGGTTGCAACAATGTATCCATTTGTATCCATTTTGGATACAGATGGTTTTATTTCTGATACAAATAGATACATTGTTGCAACCGCAATACTTTTCATATACAATGTAATAGCGGACTGGAATTCTTATTCCTCTTCCTCTTTTTCTTCTTCTTTTTCTTCTTCTTCTTCTTTTTCTTCATCTTCTTCTTTTTCTTCTTCTTTTTCTTCATCTTCTTCTTCTTTTTCTTCATCTTCTTCTTTTTCTTCTTCTTCTTCTTTTTCTTCTTCTTCTTCTTTTTCTTCATCTTCTTCTTTTTCTTCTTCTTTTTCTTCATCTTCTTCTTTTTCTACTTCTTCTTCTTCATCTTCTTTTTCTTCATCTTCTTCTTTTTCTTCTTCTTTTTCTTCATCTTCTTCTTTTTCTTTCTCTTTTTCTACTTCTTCTTCTGCTGCTTCTTCTTTTTCTTCATCTTCTTCTTTTTCTTCTTCTTTTCTTAATCTTCTTCTTTTTCTTCTTCTCTTCTTTTTCTTCTTCTTCTTCTTATTTTTCTACTTCTTTTTCCTAATCTTCTCCTTTTTCTTCTTCTTGTAGGTCACGGCTCATGCTTAGATTTTTTTTATCGGTAAAACGATCGGCCGATTTGCCCATCATTGCCGGGAAAATCGGACGATTTTTTTCCAACTTTACTGATCAAAAAAAGTGCCAAAACCCCGAAAAACGGCCGACCAATTAACCCACTAATGATGCAAAAATCGGCTGATTTTCGACCCGTCTATGGCCTGCATTAGTTACAACAATACAATTATTATTATGATATTACTGCAATGAGGGAGGGTTTGGACTGGTCTGGAAATCTAGTTAGCGCCTTCTGAACACACCTGATCACATCTGGTCCAAGTTGTAAGCTAATTGAGGATTTAGTAATGACTCTGAAGCCTTTCAGCTGGGGTCTGCGAGCTTTATTAAATTCCTGAGATGATTTTGGATGGAATTATTCTATAAAGATGCGTCCCACCTTCATTAATACGTCTACACGCCGTCACAGAAACAGATGTCTAATGTTGTGTTGAGTGTGCCGACAGATCCTCAAACATCAACAACCTTCTGCAGCAAGAAAAATTCAAATGCAATTTAGCCGGGGTGGTAAACAAGCAGCGCATATTGTACCGCGTTATTCGGCAGAAACGTGCAATTCTTAGCCGTGCCGTGCAATTTAATTATGATCCGTAATTGCCTAATGAATCATATTGTGATTTGGAAACGTTTGCTGTAAGAATTAGCAAGAACGCCAAATGTGAACTGGATACAGAACATACCAGAAAATGTTCCCTTGGTGCAAACATTTGCAACTTTCTGCTAATGCAATTTGCCACCATCCATGCAAACAATAATGGAAAACTTCTTGTCTCAGGCATCCTGGCATTCTCACAATGTTTTTGGCTTGTTGAGGAATGGTAATGTTCTCAGAACTTCTACTGAATCCAGAGGAGACATCTTATTTCAGAAGTCCTGTAGGACAGCCTTTCTCAAACTTTTTCTAACACCCTTGAAATAACTTTCCGGCCTCAGGGAACCCTTGCTAAAAATGACTTTTTAAGCTTTTGGCTTGTTGAGGAATGGTAATGCTCTCAGAACTTCTACTGAATCCAGAGGAGACATCTTTTTTCAGAAGTCCTGTAGGACAGCCTTTCTCAAACTTTTTTTAACATCCTTGAAATAACTTTCCTGGAACCCTTGCTAAAAATGACTATATATAAGCTTTTGGCTTGTTGAGGAATGGTAATGCTCTCAGAACTTCTACTGAATCCAGAGGAGACATCTTATTTCAGAAGTCCTGTAGGACAGCCTTTCTCAAACTTTTTCTAACACCCTTGAAATAACTTTCCGGCCTCAGGGAACCCTTGCTAAAAATGACTTTATAAGCTTTTGGCTTGTTGAGGAATGGTAATGCTCTCAGAACTTCTACTGAATCCAGAGGAGACATCTTTTTTCAGAAGTCCTGTAGGACAGCCTTTCTCAAACTTTTTTTAACATCCTTGAAATAACTTTCCTGGAACCCTTGCTAAAAATGACTATATATAAGCTTTTGGCTTGTTGAGGAATGGTAATGCTCTCAGAACTTCTACTGAATCCAGAGGAGACATCTTATTTCAGAAGTCCTGTAGGACAGCCTTTCTCAAACTTTTTTTTAACACCCTTGAAATAACTTTCCGGTCTCAGGGAACCCTTGCTAAAAATGACTATATAAGCTTTTGGCTTGTTGAGGAATGGTAATGCTCTCAGAACTTCTACTGAATCCAGAGGAGACATCTTATTTCAGAAGTCCTGGAGGACAGCCTTTCTCAAACTTTTTTTAACACCCTTGAAATAACTTTCCAGTCTCGGGGAACCCCGGCTAAAAATGACTATATCTACAACTCATGATACATTAGTGTGATGGTCAGTGGGAAGAATGCTCCTCACACTTGAGGTCATTGAGAAGAATACCTCTCTTAGATAGCTAAAAAGATCAATGGTGTCAGTGGGAACTTATCAGAGAGGCAGAAATTGCTCATTGCTCAAGGAACTCCTAGCAACCTTTGGAGGAACTCTAGGGCTCCAAGGAACCCTGGCTGAGAAGCCCTGCTGACATTCCCAGATTGGGAACATCAGAAAGTGCAGGGACAAGGTCCTTTAGCACCCAAGGCAAAAAGCCAAAGTGTACCTTCCCCCGGTGAACTACTTCAGCAGCATAGGTTGCAAGTCCTGCTATTTTATGCACCTTTCCTTATGAAGCGCCCAAGGAAACAGCCTTTTCTGCCTAACCCATGGCCTGACCAGGGGCGGACTGACCATTGGGGAACTCGGGCACTGCCCTAGCAGCCTGTGGAGGAACTCTAGGGCTCCATGGAACCCTGGCTGAGAAGCCCTGTTGACATTCCCAGATTGGGAACATCAGAAAGTGCAGGGACAAGGTCCTTTAGCACCCAAGGCAAAAAGCCAAAGTGTACCTTCCCCCGGTGAACTACTTCAGCAGCATAGGTTGCAAGTCTTGCTATTTTATGCACCTTTCCTTATGAAGCGCCCAAGGAAACAGCCTTTTCTGCCTAACCCATGGCCTGACCAGGGGCAGACTGACCATTGGGGAACTCGGGCACTGCCCTAGCAACCTTTGGAGGAACTCTAGGGCTCCATGGAACCCTGGCTGAGAAGCCATGCTGACATTCCCAGATTGGGAACATCAGAAAGTGCAGGGACAAGGTCCTTTAGCACCCAAGGCAAAAAGCCAAAGTGTACCTTCCCCCGGTGAACTACTTCAGCAGCATAGGTTGCAAGTCTTGCTATTTTATGCACCTTTCCTTATGAAGCGCCCAAGGAAACAGCCTTTTCTGCCTAACCCATGGCCTGACCATGGGCAGACTGACCATTGGGGAACTCAGGCACTGCCCAAGGGCCCGGGGTCAGTAGGGGGCCCCATGAGATGTCCCTGGTACCTTTCATAGGCTTTTTTGAGTGTGGGCAAGGACACAGGGGCCCCATGATCCCCTATTGCCTGGGGGCCCCATGAGTTGTCAGTCCGCCCCTGGGCCTGACCCTACCATAAGGTTTACCATTGCACTAGTAGGCAACCAAAGCTAAACAATTGACAAAAAACATAGTCCAGAATCAAGCAGGATCAATGGGTGATTGGTCAGGGTCCTATTAATTGTGACCCTCAGATTTACCATTGAACTAGTGCAACTGCCAAACACTGGATCAGTATCAGGCAGGGGACTGGTCAGTGGGTGTTTGGGCTGAGTTGAACTTATATCGCCAGCACACTATGGATCCATAACATATAGTCCAAAAGTTTATTGAAGCAGTCAACCCTTGTCATCACGTCTAACAAAGAGATCCTGCAGGTCCTCGAAAATGTGGCATTTATACTTATTTTGATGCAATTTCTTCAGTAAACATTTGGACAATATGGTATGGATCCATGGTGTGTTAGCGACATATGTTCTTGTCTATGCTGATACAGTGAAACCAGATAACCAGCTGGCTGTTGCTATATCACCCTCCTACTCCAGACTTTTCCCAGGAATGAGAGTAATGGGAATATATTGGGTGATAACAAGAATTATAGTACAAGGGACCAACACAAGCATGATTCATCTAGATAGAGCCTCTGACACCATGTGCTAAATCGAATTTGCACTTCTCACTTAGTGACTTCAAAGCCATGCAGAAGACCCACTGCTAATAGATTCAATGAGCAGCTCTCGTATGGAGTAAAGGTGGCATCAAAGCCAACCACAGCATGGATGGATGACCAAGTGCTACCCACAGATGGTATAAAGGACCAAACAGGTCCTCGCAATGCACATGGAGCTTCTGACACCATGTGCTAAATTTAATTTGCATTTCTCAATTGGTGACTTCAAAGCCATGCTGGAGAATACCCTACCTCTGTTATTAGATGCAACTAACAACAGAGTCCCCATATGTTGTAAAACCAGCCACAGCATGGCTGAATGACCAACTGCTGCCCACAGATGGTGTAAAGGACACACTGGTTCTTTGCAATCCACTTTCGGCCTCTGAAACCATGTGCTAAATCGAATTTGCATTTCTCACTTGGTGACTTCAAAGCCATACAGGAGAAGAACCTACCTCCTGGGGTAAAGGTGGCATCAAGGCCAACCACAGAATGGATGGATGACCAGCTGATGCCAACAGGTGGCATAAAGGACTCACAGGTTCCTTTCAATGCACACAGAGCCTCTAACACCATATGCTAAATCAAATTTGCTTTTCTTACCTGGTTACTTTAAAGGAGAAGACCCTACCTGTGCTAATAAATTCGACTAGCAACAGAGCCTCCACCTAGGGGTAAAGGTGCCATCAAAGCCAACTGTAGCATGGATGGATGACCAACTGCTGCCCACAGATGGTATAAAGGACCCACCAGTTCCTTGTTATGAACTTAGAGCCTCTGACACCATGTACTAACTCAAATTAGCACTTTTTACCTGGTTACGTTAATGCCATGCTAGAGAAGACCCCACCTCAGCTAACAGATGTAACTAAAAACAGATCCCCTATATGGGGTAAAGTTGGCATCAAAGCCAGCCACAGCATAGATGGCTGACCAGCTGCTGCCCACAGATGGTATAAAGGACCCCACAGTTCCTTGCAATGCACATAGAGCCTTTGACACCATGTGATAAATCAAATTAGCATTTCTCTTTTGGTGACTTCAAAGCCATTTAAGAGAATACCCTACCTCAGCTAACAGATGCAACTAGCAGCAGAGCCCCTATGCGGGGGTAAAGGTAACCACAGCATAGATGGATGACCAACCGCTGCCCTCAGATGGTACAGTGGGGCAAAAAAGTATTTAGTCAGCCACCAATTGTGCAAGTTCTCCCACTTAAAAAGATGAGAGAGGCCTGTAATTGGCATCATAGGGAGACCTCAACTATGAGAGACAAAACTATTAGAGACAAAAACTATGAGAGACGTGTCCCCCTGCTTAATCCAGTACATGTCCGGGCCCATCTGAAGTTTGCTAGAGATCATTTGGATGATCCAGAAGAGGATTGGGAGAATGTCATAAGGTCAGATGAAACCAAAATAGAACTGTTTGGTAGAAACACAACTCGTCGTGTTTGGAGGAGAGAGAATGCTGAGTTGCATCCAAAGAACACCATACCTACGGTGAAGCATGGGGGTGGCAACATCATGCTTTGGGGCTGTTTCGGGACGACTGATCCATGTACAGAACAGAATGAATGGGGCCATGTATTGTGAGATTTTGAGTGCAAACCTCCTTCCATCAGCAAGGGCATTGAAGATGAAACGTGGCTGGGTCTTTCAACATGACAATGATCCCAAACATACCGCCCGGGCAACGAAGGAGTGGCTTCGTAAGAAGCATTTCAAGTGTCCTAGCCAGTCTCCAGATCTCAACCCCATAGAAAACCTTTGGAGGGAGTTGAAAGTCCGTGTTGCCCAGCGACAGCCCCAAAACATCACTGCTCTAGAGGAGATCTGCATGGAGGATGGGCCAACATACCAGCAACAGTGTGTGCCAACCTTGTGAAGACTTCCAGGAAACGTCTGACCTCTGTCATTGCCAACAAAGGATATATAACAAAGTATTGACATGAACTTTTCATATTCACCAAATACTTATTTTCCACCATAATTTGCAAATAAATCCTTTCCAAATCAGCCAATGTGATTGTCTGGATTTTTTTTCTCATTTTGTCTCTCATAGTTGAGGTCTCCCTATGATGCCGATTACAGGCCTCTCTCATCTTTTTAACCTCTTCCAGACCGGACACTTTCACCCCCTTCCTGACCAGGGCAATTTTCAGCTTTCAACGCTATCACACTTTGAATGACAATTGCGCGGTCATGCAACACTGTACCCAAATGAATTTTTTACCATTTTTTTGAGACAGATAAAGCTTTATTTTGGTGGTATTTATTCACCGCTGGGATTTTTATTTTTTTTGCTATGTAAATGAAAAAGTCCAAAAATTTTGAAAAAAAGTGTTTTTTTAATAAAATTTTGCAAATAAATAATATTTCATCATAAATCTTGGCCAAAATTTATTCCGTTATCTTTTTAGTAAAAAAAAAAAAATCCAAATTAGTTTATATTCAAAAAGTATCATTTTTAAACATTTTATTTTTACATTTTTATTTTATTTTTTATTTTTTTTTTACATACTGTCACCCTAGCAGTACAGTGTCACCATGGTGACACTGTACTACTTGTGGGGGGCGATGAAGATTTTTTTTTTTTTTTTTTTTTACACTGATTGCTTTTACACCCATATAGGATGTAAAAGCAATCATTTCTCTTTCTCTCTGTCTGCATTCTTGCACTCATTGAGAAGTACTGAGTGAGCTGTGATTGGTTACAGCTTGTTACATGGTACAAGGCTGTTGTGAATAGCCTTGTACCATGTGACCTCGGTGATCATTCACAGATTTCACACGTAGTAAGCAATGATGTCACAAGTGATATCTTGCTTACTACTTTGCATGTGATCACTGATTGGCCAATCAGTGATCACATGATCGGGACCTCGTACAGAGGTCCCGTCCGACGATCAGTGTTCCACTGTGTCCGGAGGACACAGCGGGCACTGGATAAATGGCCACCCGACCCTGCAGTGCCACCGTCCGGCCGTTTATATGCAACGGCCGGTCGGGAAGTGGTTAAGTGGGAGAACTTGCACAATTGGTGGCTGACTAAATACTTTTTTGCCCCACTGTATAAATGACCCACCAGTTCCTTGCAAGGAACATAGAGCTTCTGACACCATGCGCTAAATCGAATTTGCATTTCTCACTTGGTGACTTCAAAGCCAACGCCGGGGAAGACCTACTTATGCTAATAAATGCAACCAGCATCCAATATGGGGTAAAGTTGGCATCAAAGCCAACCACAGCATGGATGGATGACCAACTGCTGCCCATAGATGGTGTGGGCCTCCTTGCAATGCACAGTTCCTGGACTTGTTTCTGATGCAGGAAAACCCTTGTAAGCCTGTCTGGCCATTGGAAGGCTGACTCACTCAACAGTTGACTAGACGGACAAATTATTTCCATTATTTAAATCGTGTTCATTAGTAAATGCTATGCTAAATCAGATTGTCGCCGGCTATAAAAACCAAGGCTCCTGATTAACAATTCCTGTGTTTTTTAATTATGCAGAGTGCTCAGAAATTTTTATTTGATTAATCATCCACTAATATTAAAATCTTGACACCGCTGACCCTCTTCCTCTATTGTGTCGGAAGGATTAGTGTAGTGCAATAGAATTTGATGAGAGGCGCAGACAAGCACTCAGAAAGGACGCTTTCACCTTTATTTTGCGTGATCTCTGGGTGACCTTGAGTCAGTCACTTCTTTTTATCTTCTGGGCTTAAAGGTGAACTCCAGCCTTCCCTTCAGTCTCGCACGGTTGTACCGTCTCCTCTCCTGGACTGAAATGGTTTACTTTGATATCACCGCACACTGTGAGCTTCATACAATGTGCATTAGAAGCTGCGGCAAGTCAGATAGAGCTCTGCCTCATTTCTTGGCTGGAGGACATCCGGCATCATCCAGCTGCTTCCTCCCCAGCCTGACTGTCCCTGGCCCCTCCTCAGTTCTTTCAATCATGGAAGCTCAGCTTTAGAGTTACCTAAGGCAGTCTGAATCAGGGGCGGACTGAAAACTCATGGGGCCCCCTGACCAGGGGCGGACTGACAACTCATGGGTCCCCCGGGCAATAGGGGATCATGGGGCCCCTGTGTCCTTGCCCAAACTCAAAAAACCCTATGAGAAAGGTACCAGGGGCATCTCATGGGGCCCCCTACTGACCCTGGGCCCTTGGGCAGTGCCCGAGTTTCCAAATGGTCAGTCTGCCCCTGCCAATAGGGGATCATGGGGCCCCTGCGTCCTCACCCACACTCAAACCACACCCAAAAAAGCCTATGAAAGGTACTAGGGGCATCTCATGGGGCCCCCTACTGATCCTGGGCCCTCGGGCAGTGCCCGAGTTTCCAAATGGTCAGTCCACCCCTGCCCCTGACAATAGGGGATCATGGGGCCCCTGTGTCCTCACCCATACTCAAACCACACCCAAAAAAGCCTATGAAAGGTACGAGGGGCATCTCATGGGGCCCCCTACTGACCCCTGGCCCTCGGGCAGTGCCCAAGTTTCCAAATGGGCAGTCCGCCCCTGCCCCTGATAATAGGGGATCATGGGGCCCCTGTGTCCTCACCCATACTCAAACCACACCCAAAAAAGCCTATGAAAGGTACTAGGGGCATCTCATGGGGCCCCCTACTGACCCTGGGCCCTCGGGCAGTGCCCGAGTTTCCAAATGGGCAGTCCGCCCCTGCCCCTGACAATAGGGGATCATGGGGCCCCTGTGTCCTCACCCACACTCAAACCACACCCAAAAAATCCTATGAAAGGTACTAGGGGCATCTCACAGGGCCCCCTACTGACCCTGAGCCCTCGGGCAGTGCCCGAGTACCCAAATGGTCAGTCCGCCCCTGGTCTGAATTTAAATGTAGTTTGCCTAGGAACGCCCACTCACCCATCAAGGGATTTTGATATTTGCATAACCCCTCCCACTGCTTGCATCATGGCTGAAGGCTCTTGAGAGGAGTACTGAGGCAGGGTGCTGTGATGTTAATAGGAAGCTATGTACAGCACCCTGCTGGCCCCTCCCACTAGTCATCATATGCATATATTGGGGACAGGGGTGTATTTACCACAAGGCAAACAAGGCATTTGCCTATGGCGGCATTTTTCAGGGAAGCAGCACCCCACCCCAAAAGAAGGAATGGAAGAAGGGATACATGATGCAGCATGGGGTCCAGGTGGATTCCGAGAGTGGCTGCAGGCTGCTTGATGGTGTATGCAGAGCCTGACTCTTGTTCCCGGGGATGTCCGGAACTGTGAAGGTGAGTGTCTTTTCTCTCGCAGGGATGGGGGGATGCCAGTGTATGGGGGGGGGGTGGTAGTGGAAGGCTCTCTTGGGTGGGGCTGGGGTGTTGTTGGTCAAATCTTCGTAGGAGAGGGGGGTGTTGGTCGGTGCCAGGGTCTCTCTGGAGGGGAGGGGGGTGATTTTAATGTTGCCTCGGGCAGCAAAAAACCTAAATACACCACTGATTGGGGAGGAGGGATTTCTCAGCTAATCACACCCTCCTACCTGCATGCCTGAGCTAAAGGCAGATGAATTCCAGGAAGTAAATGCTACATGAATCATCTGCCCATAGCTCAGCATTGCTGGTGCAATGCTCTGCAGGCTCCTTAGGAAAAAAAATATGAAATGCACATTTTTAAAAAATAAAAATGTGTATTTAATATTTTTTTTTTCAAAAGGTGAATTTAACTTTTAAACCAGGGCAGACTGACCATTCGAGTACTCGGGCAATGCCCGAGGGCCCGGGGTCAGTAGGGGGCCCCATGAGATGCCCCTGGTACCTTTTTTATAGGCTTTTTTTTTAGTGTGGGCAAGGACACAGGGGCCCCATGATCCCCTATTGCCCGGGGGCCCCATGAGTTGTCAGTCCGCCCCGCTTTAAACCTAAAATTTGTGAAATATCTGTGAATCTTCTTTCATGGAGCTTCCTGCCCCGTGACAATACCATTCGATAAAAAATAAAATAGTTCCAAACATTCCATTGACACGTCATAACGCTGACCGCGCTCAGGAAGTGTATTTACAAAGTAATCACAATTTTTTTTTCCTGCAATCATTGTTGTAGGTCTGTGACCCCGATTCGTAATAACATACGGCGATGACCTCCACTTATCGTTTGAATGTTAAGTGTACTAACAGCTTAATGTCTGTCCTTTTATTCTAAATCAATTACTCAGAACTGCCATTTCTATTTTTGGGGGGTTTGAGAGCTCACATGCTGTGGAATGTTCATGGAAAACAGTTTAAGAATGCTTTTAAAGTGTTTGTAATCGCTCTCTCTCTATATATATATATATATATATATTTATACACACACAATATATTGCTAAATCTATTGGTCGGCCGGCCTTTCCACGCACATGACCTTTAATGGCCCCCCAGTCTTAGTCCGTAGGGTTCAATATTGAGTTGGCCCCGCCCTTTCCACGCACATGACCTTTAATGGCCCCCCAGTCTTAGTCCATAGGGTTCAATATTGAGTTGGCCCTGCCCTTTCCACGCACATGACCTTTAATGGCCCCCCAGTCTTAGTCCATAGGGTTCAATATTGAGTTGGCCCTGCCCTTTCCACGCACATGACCTTTAATGGCCCCCCAGTCTTAGTCCGTAGGGTTCAATATTGAGTTGGCCCTGCCCTTTCCACGCACATGACCCTTAATGGCCTCCCAGTCTTAGTCCGTAGGGTTCAATATTAAGTTGGCCCCGCCCTTTCCACGCACATGACCCTTAATGGCCTCCCAGTCTTAGTCCGTAGGGTTCAATATTGAGTTGGCCCCGCCCTTTGCAGCTATAACAGCTTCAACTCTTCTGGGAAGGCCGTCCACAAGGTTTAGGAGGGTGTCTATGGGAAGGTTGGACCATTCTTCCGGAAGCACATTTGTCAGGTCAGGCACTGATGTCGGGGGAGGGGGCCTGGCTCGCAGTCTCCGCTCTAATTCATCCCAAAGGTGTTCTCTATGGGGTTGAGGTCAGGACTCTGTGCAGGACAGTCAAGTTCCTCCACCCCAAACTGGCTCCTCCATGTCTTTATGGACCTTGCTTTGTGCACTGGTGGGCAGTCATGTTGGAACAGGGAGGGGCTATCCCCAAACTCTTCCCACAAAGTTGGGAGCATGAAATTGACCAAAATGTCTTGGTATGCTGACGCCTTAACGCCTTAAGAGTTCCCTTCACTGAAACTAGGGGGCCAAACCCAACCCCTGAAAAACAACCCCACACCATAATTCCCCCTCCACCAAACTTTACACTTGGCACAATGCAGTCAGGCAACTATTGTTCTTTTGGCAACCACCAAACCCAGACACGTCCACTGGATTGCCAGACAGAGAAGCGTGATTGGTCACTCCAGAGAACACATCTGCACTTCTCTAGAGTCCAGTGGCAGCGTGCTTTACACCATGGCATCCGACGCTCTGCATTTCATTTAGTGATGTAAGGCTTGGATACAGCTGCTCAGCCATGGAAACCCATTCCATGAAGCTCTCTACCAGGGGCGGAGTGACCATTTGGAAACTTGGGCACTGCCTGAGGGCCCGGGGTCAGTAGGGGGCCCCATGAGATGCCCCTGGTACCTTTTTCATAGGCTTTTTTTGAGTTTGGGCAAGGACACAGGGGCCCCATGATCCCCTATTGCCTGGGGGCCCTATGAGTTGTCAGTCCGCCCCTGCTCTCTACGCAAAGAGTGCATATACTCCACTACCACTTGACTAGCTGTAAACATGGCGGACATGTAGTCTAGCACATGGCATCCGTTCCACTACAGAACCAATCAGTACTTTATCAATCATTGTGAATTTTTTGATGGAACGGCCATTAATTGTGTATATGGCTGAGGTCTAATTTTGGCTCTCCGCCACCTGTTAGACTTCAAGGGGTTTATTTACTAAAGCTGGAGAGTCCAAAATCAGACTCCCTTCTGCAGAGAAACCAATCAGCTTCTAACCTCAGCTTGTTCAATGAAGCTTTGGCAATGAAACCTGGAAGGTGATTGGTTTCTATGCAGAAGGGAGTCTGATTTTGGACTCTCCAGCTTTAGTAAATAAATCCCCAATTATCCTCTACCGCTAAAGGTTGGGGATTTGTCCGTTGTGCTCCTAGGTCTCCATATTAGTTCCTGGCAGTTGATGACATATGAGCCAAGCTAATACGCTGATCCTCTGAAGGGGTTTAGAAGGTGTGGGACAGACTACTTGGTGGCTGCTGGTTAGGTCAGGCTGAGAACCTTTAAGTGTGTGCTCACATATTGACAGGTTATAAAAGATACATGTGGTTCTTCCCTCGCCTACACTCAAGATGGGGACATCCTATGGAAAAGGGTGGTGCTAGGTGAGGCTGCTCTTGGGGTCCATTGCCATAAAGCCTAAAGAAGATGTGGGACAGACTATTTGGTGGGTGCTGGTTAGGTCAGCCTGAGAACCTCCAAATGTATGCTCATGTATTGGCAGGTTTCAATGGGTAGCCTGAGGAAGATCCTGTCCTTAAAGTTCCCTGGTAAGTCTTTGGGACCATCCTATGTCAATGCAGGAAAAAGTGCATGTGCTGCAGAAAAGAGTGCAAGTGCTCCACCACCACTTGGTTAGCTGTACACATGGAGGACATGGCGTAGCCCAGCACATGGCATCCTTTGCACTACAGAACTAATTAGTACTTGATCAACCATGAATGTTTTGGTGGAAAAGCCATCAGGTGTCTATGTGGCTGAGGCCTAGTATTGGCTCTCCGTTACCTTTCAGACTTCAATTGTCCTCTACCGCTAAAGGTTGGGGACTTGTTCCTTGTGCCTCTAGGTCTCCTTCCTCCATATTAGCTCCTGGCAGATGCTGATATATGAGCCAAGCTGTCAACAGAGATCACTTCGCCGATATTGGCAGCTTCTTTCAAAGTCCACTTAATCTGGTGATGAGTCTCAGCCACACAGCTAATACGCTGATCCTCCGAAGGGGTTTAGCTGCCTTTAATAATTCAATACGCCTCTTTTAATTGAAGCTTGAATGACATTGCATTTAGTGCTCTCCGGGTTATTTTAGAGTGCTCGTTCTTGGGATCGAGTTACTGGAAATCTGGGCCTGCTCTCTCGAGTTTGGCATGTACATGAGAAGGACAGCAGGCGAGGTGGCGGAGGGGATCTGGAAACGGGGCTCCACGCTTTCCTCCTTGATGCATATGCGATCTTCTGCTCTGCTGTAACAGATGATGTGCGGGTGGAGAGCTGTGCTTGTGCTGCTTCACGGAGGCCAAGGCAGATTTTGTGTTTGGGAAGGAAACAGAACCTTTGAAGATGAATCACGCTTGGTTACCGTGAAAGGAATCAGCATTTTTTTTGGGGGGGAGGAATTTGTAAACAACTCAAGAACAAGTGCACATTTTTTGAGAAATACCAACCTTAATGATTTTGTCTCTTGTACCTTAGGGCTCCATGCAGGGGTGGGCTGACAATAGGGGATCATGGGGCCCCTGTGTCCTTGCCCAAACTCAAAAAAGCCTATGAAAAAGGTACCAGGGGTATCTCATGGGGCCCCTTACTGACCCCGTGCCCTCTGGCAGTTCCGAGTTTCCAATTGGTCAGTCCGCCCCTGGCTCCATGTACACTGCAGCTGATAAACTCACGTTCAGGAGCTGTTCAGCATTTTTTTTCAGCAGCCCCTGAACTCCCGCTAATGTGTCCAGGTACACATCGTCGTTTACAGGCATTTGAGTTTACAGACGTTTCTTTGAACGCAAAAAACTTGCGCTCAGCAGTCGATTTTATCAGTGTTTTAATCGCAAAACACTTGTAAACGAGGCTAAATGCGGCAAATCACGTTTATAAGCGTTAACTCTTCCAGTTCCCGATGCTGTCCAGAGCCTTTTTTCATCATGAAAAATGCATGCAAAGTGTTTTCAAGGTACTCAGATGGACAAAATACTGAACACAGGATGTTCCTACCAAGCTTGTCACACATTGCAATGACCAATTCACACCTCAGACCTCTCCCACCCTTGGAAACAAAAGACATGTTAATGACCAATTCACACTTCAGACCTCTCCCACCCATGGAAAGAAAAGATATGTTAATGACCAATTCACACCTCAGACCTCTCCCACCCTTGGAAACAAAAGATATGTTAATGGGAAATTCACACTTCAGACCTCTCCCACCCTTGGAAACAAAAGATATGTTAATGACCAATTCACACCTCAGACCTCTCCCACCCTTGGAAACAAAAGATATGTTAATGAACAATTCACAGGTAAGACCTCTCCCAACCTTGGAAACAAAAGATATGTTAATGACCATTTCACACCTCAGACCTCTCCCACCCTTTGAAAACAAAAGATATGTTAATGACCTTTCACACCTCAGACCTCTCCCACCCTTGAAAACAAAAGATATGTTAATGACCTTTCACACCTCAGACTTCTCCCAACCTTTGAAAACAAAAGATATGTTAATGACCTTTCACACCTCAGACCTCTCCCACCCTTGAAAACAAAAGATATGTTAATGAACAATTCACAGGTAAGACCTCTCCCAACCTTGGAAACAAAAGATATGTTAATGACCGATTCACACCTCAGACCAATCCCGCCCTTGGAATATATATGTTAATGACCAGGGGTGGACTGACAACTCATGGGGCCCCTGGGCAATAGGGGATCATGGGGCCCCTGTGTCCTTGCCCAAACTCAAAAAAGCCTATAAAAAAGGTACCAGGGACATCTCATGGGGCCCCCTACTGACCCCGGGCCCTCGGGCAGTGCCCGAGTTTCCAAATGGTCATTCCGCCCCTGAGCTGACCCTATATGGTTCGAAATTCGATCGAGTTGTCAGGAATTGGCTGGTTGTACCTGGCAAGTGTGAACCTGGACCTACTCACATGTACTATTTGGTCCATACATATGTTTATTGATATTTATTATTCAGAGAACTCCTTCATGAGCTTCATTGGGATTTTTTTCATCATTTTTAGGGGAGCAGTTGGAGATTTCTTAAATATAAAATAAACTCAATGATTTTATAGAAGTGGTATGGCTGATTTTTTTTTCTTTTTTTAGGATTTGCGGTGGTTTTAAGAAATACAAACAGGAAAACATGTTTTTTCAGGATATAACAATGGGTGTCTGGGCGCGCGGCGTGAAACAGCTGCAATTGTCCCATTGAAACATGGATGCATCTACAAACCATTACACGCAATCTTTGTGTCCTCGCTCGCTCGCGTAGCGTCCTTGCCATTATCCCTTTTCAAAGGCACCTCTGTTTCCCGGTGAGAGACACGGTTTCTCCAATGAATTGTACTTTCTGCAAAAAAAAAATTGTTATCGTGTGAGAGCTACAGCGAGAGACTTAAAGGGTTGCTCCGCCCAAAACAATATTTCGGTTTTCAGTGTGTTTCCAGAAGATGCCATTGACTATAATGCAATGCACATTTTTACCAAAACGTACAAAAGATGGGATTTTTGAACCCTTTTGCCAACCGTGTAGCCCATATATATTGAACGCTCAGCCGCCGCACGCATGTGTCCAGGTTGTACTACGGTTTTGCGCTGAGAGCGCGCTCACTGTGCATTCCCAGCACACTGATGGCTCTCGATCTCAGCCTCTGATCGAGAGCCAGCGAAACGGGCTCCCGATCACATGACAGATGAGTGAGCCAATCACAGCAGTCATGTGATATAGAAGCCACACCACCTCCTGGTCATTTAAGATCACTTGATGGGCCTTCTAGGGGGACTTTAAGGGCTTGAAATATACCGTATGTCTTTAAAAATACATTTAATCTTCTTTTTCGGAATGCATTTACAAAAATATGTAAAAATATATGTTAAAATGACTTTTTTATATGTTAAAAAAAATATGAAAAATTTATTTAAAAAAATATATTTTTAAAAAACCTTTTAATATATTTTGTAATATATAAAAAATGCATTTCAACGTGCAGTATATATGTATGTGTGTATATATATATTAAAAAATATATATATTATATATATATATTTATTTATTAATTTTATTTTTATATATATAATATATATATATATATATATATATATATATATATGTATATATATATATATATATATATAAATAAAAAAAAATATATATTATATATATAAAAATAAAATTAATAAATATATATATATATATATATATATATATATATATACACGTATATATATAAAAAATGCATTTCACCATGCTATATATGTATTATATATATATATATATATATATATATATATACATATATATAAATAAAAAAATATATATATTATATATATAAAAATAAAATTAATAAATATATATATATATACACGTATATATATAAAAAATGCATTTCACCATGCTATATATGTAATATATATATATATATATATATATATATATATACATATATATAAATAAAAAAATATATATTATATATATAAAAATAAAATTAATAAATAAATATATATATATATATATATATATAATATATATATATTTTTATATATATATATACACACACATACATATATACTGCATGTTGAAATGCATTTTTTATATATATATACATATTGAAATATATTTTGAAATATATTGAATATGGCCCAAACTGTAGTATTTCAAATATATGTCAATATATTTGGGAAGAATATTTTTAAAATATATTTCAAATATATTTTTCTTCCATGTGGGTCTCGGCGCCTCAATCTACAATTTTTAATATGAATCTGCGAATCTCTCCCCGCCGGCTTTGTAAAGTGTATTTATAGATTCTTTTGTACCTGTTTTTACTGCATGGGGGATTGTGCATCTCGGATTAAATTAGGATTCGAAGGCCCCACAAGTCAGCCTGCGCAGGCGGCGAGGAGAGAGCTCGGTGTCGCTGTCTTTTGCCGCGCTATGATGGCAGATCGGAGAATCTCCTTCTCTTTATAGCCTGTGATAATTCTTCTGACGCCGAGGTCAATGGCTTTACCCTACGAGGACGGTGAAATAAACCCGGCTGTCCCAGGCACTTTGTTTCAGAAACATTTTAATAAGAAGAAGCTGAAAACCTGTCTTTCCTCTCCTGTTAGAATAAATCCTGAGCAGGACTGCGTTACGTGGGCGAGATCAGGAGGGGCACCATTTTTAGAGGTCATAGTCAATATTGCTCCTCTTCTGCTTCCAGAGGAAACATGGATTCAGCTGAATAATAGATACATTTTGTATCATTTTTGCTACATTGTAACCCCGTAAACCACTGCCCAACACATATGTGCAACAGGAGAAGGGCGGGCTTTAACCCTTGGTTCACGTCTGTGTGGGTGGTGCCACTGCGGGGCCCGCACAAATGCCCGCAGTCGCACCACCCACACAGAGGAATACGAGACCTGTGGGCGGGACGGGGGCCATTAAGTTTAATGGCACACCGCCCACACTGGAAATTCCAACCGTACTGGGAATCTCAATTCCCGTGCGGACTACGATTTCCAAAGTAGAGCGTGTCCCTAGGCATGGGAGTCCATTCAAATGAATGGGCACTCGTGCCCCCGCAAATCGCAGCCCGCACGACTGCACAGATGTGAACCAGGGCTAATGCTCACATGTCACACATATGCATCACTCGGCGGCCACAGCTTATGTGCTGAGAGTGCGCTCCCAGGACAAAGCCCAAGTTCATGGTCTGGGCTAAAGATTGGTAGCCAGTGGGACCAGCTTTCAATCATGTGGCCACATGATCCCAACCCTTCCTGCCCCCGAGGAGTTAAAGGGACTCTAAGGCAGGTGGTAGGGATTAACTAAGGCTGTGTTTATATGGCAGCGAAAGGGTGGTAAAAACAGGCAATTGATCAACAGTGGTACTGCCTCACGACTGTGCAAAACAACCATTTATGTCTTTACACATTGCCGCAGCTGCAGTTCTTCACGGCACAGCACATTTAACTCAACGTGTCACGCTCAACAGGCGGTGCCACTTGCCAACAGCACCTATCAAAGTCAAGAGAACCTCACACAATCCTGTGCCAACGCTTGGCATGCAGTTGCAGCAAAACATTGCAACGCAATACTATGTCAAACTGCATGCCAAGTGGTGGGCACTTAATTACAGCGAGGTTACATTGACTTTGATGGGCGCTTTTGGCAAGTGGCACCACCTGTCAATGCAAAATCCCTCTTGGGATAGTAAAAAAAAATTAAAAACAGGAATTCGGGAGGCAACACTATCACGTCCTGAATACCCGCAAACCACCACTCAACGACGTATGTAAAGCTACCCACCGTGGATCGCCTTCAGAGCGGAGGTCAACTGTGCTGCCAGTATGAATGAGGCCTAAAGAGCAAACAATAACTCAGAACAAAATACGTAGATTGTTAACCCTTCGCACCCAGAACTGGCATCCCTTTATTAATAATAATAATAATAATAATAATAATAATAATAATAAAAAATAGTATTAGTCTAACTATTATTATTATTATACAGGATTTCTAGCGCCAACAGTTTGCTCAGCACTTTACAATATAACGAGAGACAATACAGCAACAATACAGTTCAATACAAGAGGGTTAGGAGGGCCCTGATCCTGGGAGCTTACAATATCTATCTATCTATCTATCTATTATCTATCTATCTATCTATCTATCTATTATCTATCTATCTATCTATCTATCTATTATCTATCTATCTATCTATCTATCTATCTATTATCTATCTATTATCTATCTATCTATCTATCTATCTATTATCTATCTATCTATCTATCTATCTATCTATCTATCTATCTATTATCTATCTATCTATCTATCTATCTATCTATTATCTATCTATCTATCTATCTATCTATCTATCTATCTATCTATCTATCATCTATCTATCTATTATCTATCTATCTATCTATCTATCTATCTATCTATCTATTATCTATCTATCTATCTATTATCTATCTATCTATCTATCTATCTATCTATCTATCTATTATCTATCTATCTATCTATCTATCTATCTATCTATCTATCTATCTATCTATCTAAACAGAATACATAGATTGTTAACCCTTTGCACCCAGAACTGGCATCCCTTTAATAATAATAATATTAAAAATAATAATAATAATAATAAATAGTATATACTTAATTTTTTATTCTAAAATAATAAACTATGATTTTTGTTACAAATAATTATTGATTTAATCCAAACATTATATAATATAATTTATTTTTAAATAATTATTATTTTATCTTTTTTGCTCTAAAATAAGATATATATATATATATATACATATCTATCTATCTATCTATCTATTATCTATCTATCTATCTATCTATCTATCTATCTATCTATCTATCTATCTATCTATTATCTATTTATCTATCTATCTATTATCTATCTATCTATCTATCTATCTATCTATCTATCTATCTATCATCTATCTATCTATCTATCTATCTATCTATCTATCTATTATCTATCTATCTATCTATCTATCTATCTATCTATTATCTATCTATCTATCTATCTATCTATCTATCTATCTATCTATCTATTATCTATCTATCTATCTATCTATCTATCTATCTATTATCTATCTATCTATCTATCTATCTATCTATCTATCTATCTATCTATCTATTATCTATCTATCTATCTATCTATCTATCTATTATCTATTTATCTATCTATCTATCTATCTATCTATCTATCTATCTATCTATCTATCTATCTATTATCTATCTATCTATCTATCTATCTATCTATCTATCTATTATCTATTTATCTATCTATCTCATATCTATCTATCTAACTATCATTATTATTATTATTATTATACAGGATTTATATAGCGCCAACAGTTTGCTCAGCACTTTACAATATAACGGGAGACAATACAGCAACCCCTTGGAGCTTACAATATCTATCTATCTATCTATCTATCTATCTGTAGATATATATCTATCTATCTATATATATACATATACATATATATATATATATATATATATAATGTTTTCATCTATTTCATTAAATTATGTTTTTATATATATATATGTGTGTATATTAAAAAAAATTTTGATGTTTTATCTCTTTTATTTTAAAATAATTTAATGAAAACATAACATAATTTAATCTAAATGTTATGTATATATATATATATATATATATATATACATATATATGTGTGTGTGTGTGTGTATAGAGAGAGAGAGAATCAATATTTTTTTATTATTTTGTTTCTTATGAAATTGGAGCTATGGGTTGATATTTTAGAATTTAGAATTAGAGTCACTTATAGTATAGTATATATAATATATATTGGTATAGTGGCCTAGGGTATGTATAATATAATGTAATTATCAGAATTTATTTATTTTTTAGTAAGGAAATAAAATATCTTTTTACATATATTTTTAAATACTTATATATACATTTTTTTTTCCTTTCAATTTTATGGATTTTTTTTTTTTTCGGATCACAGCCTAGACCTGTCTGTGAAAGTAAGAAAAATAATCTCAATGACTACAAATATTAATTCAGCTCAGATTTTTATGGCTCACTTGAGCTCCAATTGGCACAAGAGAGGTCTGTGGGTCAATACAAAGCCTCTTTCTTCCTCCAGCTAATCTCATTTTATGAGGAACAATAAACCTAGATACACAAGTATTATCTCAGTGTCAGCACTGGTACTTGACGTCATTAACAGTCTACATAATGGAGTGCAGAAGTTGTGGGGATGCCTGGTGTTTGGCGGGCCGGCCCTTTTCCGAAATAGAACTGGTCCTTTGACTTGGACGCATTCACTAGCTAAAAAAAAAAAAAAAAAGTCCCGATGGAGGAACTGTAAGAAAATGCAATTAGTATGCAGAAGAGAGCTGTGTGTTTTAACCGAGGAAGACATCCCGTGAAATATGAAGCTTTTTAAGATCATTTAGCTTTCTGTGAAGGCCAGCAGCACCACCTGAAAATCCTGCCTGGTGTCACTGACTCCCGTCAAGGGCGCCCAGAGGTCATCTGTATAAATGTACAATTTCGGCAAGTACAATCTTTAAAAAAAAAATTAAAAAAACAGCCTTGTCATTTGGTATTCCCCTCGCGGACTGCCATTCCGAAACACAATGTGCTTTGGCTCTTCAGTGATTCTTCTCCCCTCCACACTTTTTCATAAATTTGCCAACAAGCAATGCAGCAATAATGTAAAAAAAAGAAAAAAAATGGTTGATTTTTGTGTATTGTAATAGAATTCACCATAAAGGTCGCATGTAGCAATTTTGAAGGTGTCAGGTTTGATTGAGTCCATGCCAAAGGGGTGTTGTGTTTTGGTGTTTGACATGTTTCATCCCAGGGGTCAGTGGGAAGACCATGTACCAAATTTCGGCACTGAGCCAGGTGCTTTATGTTGCATGACCATCGCGGGAAAATCGCACTGCTTTTGGATTGCTTTCAAGAATGAATGACACCCAAATGCCTGTTGTGCTTTTTTTTTTTTTCTTTTGGAAATGCTCAGATGTGAACAGAGCCTTATGCCCAGCCCCCAGTTTGGCTTTTCTACTTCTTTAGCTAACTGCAGGCGATTTTCTTCAACCCTTCTATTCATAAGACTCACCTGTTGAGGTTTTAACTTCCGTGGACGGCCTGGACGGCTCTGTGAGATGGTTGCAGTTCCATCTTTGTTACATTTTTTTTGTATCACTTTTGCTCCAGTATTCTGACTGATAAGTAAAGCTTTGCTGATCTTCTTGTAGCCTTCACCTTTCCTGTGTCAAGAAATGATTTTCTTTCTCAGGCCTTGTGACATTTCTCTTCCATGTGGTGCCATTGCTGACAGAATGAAATGGGCGGGGTTTTCTTTAAGTAATGCCCTTTTATAATCTCCTGTCTACTGGATGCCTGTTTAATAAATAATTAGACTCACCTGGAGTTGGATTCTTGTTCATTAGGATTTTGTTGTCTAAAATGTGGCTTTGCTCCTAAGACTTTCATTGGGGTGTGTTCATTTTTGCAACATGGTCTGGGATGAATTTGTGAGGAAAAATACTTTTTTGTGTGCGCAAATTAACAAATCTTGTCTGCAATCAACGGCCCGCATTTATTTTGTAGTGTAGTGTCCCATAGGAAATGTTAATTCTGAAAGGAAAGTAAAAGTTTTCTGACAAATATGTTGGGGTGTGCTCATTTATGTTGTGTACTGTATGTATGTGTATATATATATATATATATATATATATATATATATTTTTTTTTTTTTTTTTTTTCTTTGTACTTTAAAACAGAATACAGAATGCTCTGCAAGTTCCTGGAATTGTTTCACAATGTCTCCGTGTTACACTTCCAAAATGCAGTCTATAAGTGCAAAGGATTTTTTTTCAAGAACAGAACCAGAGACATCAAATACATATGACACCATGGTGTCACTTATTCAGGTTTCAGTTGTTTGCCCTTCTAGACCTTCTAGATCTTTACAATACTTTCCGTTAGAACAAATCCTTCTGGTTGTATTTTTCCAGATCTTTCTGTGAGATTAAAAAATAAAAAATATAGAATAGAAGTAAACCAATTTACAAAAGATGACATGATTTTTAAAATACTTTATATAATGTTACAATTAATAATTTAAAAAGTAATTTTATATACTGTATTTTTCTGTATATATATATATATATATATATATATATATATCTTCCCATATGAGGCCGGGCATTGCCGTACACCAGGAGGAACCCAGGACTCACCGCACCGGGAGGAACCCAGGACCCACCGCACCAGGAAGAACCCAGGACCCACCGCACCAGGAAGAACCCAGGACCCACCGCACCAGGGGGATCCCAGGACCCACCGTACCAGGAGGAACCCAGGACCCACCACACCAGAAGGAACCCAGGACCCACCGCACCAGAAGGAACCCAGGACCCACCGCACCAGGAGAAACCCAGGACCCACTGCACCAGGAGGATCCCAGGACCCACCGTACCAGGAGGAACCCAGGACCCACCGCACCAGAAGGAACCCAGGACCCACCGCACCAGAAGGAACCCAGGACCCACCGCACCAGGAGAAACCCAGGACCCACTGCACCAGGAGGATCCCAGGACCCACCGCACTAGGAGGATCCCAGGACCCACCGCACCAGGAGGAACCCAGGACCCACCGCACCAGGAGGAACCCAGGACCCACTGCACCAGGAGGAACCCAGGACCCACTGCACCAGCGTAGGGTTTGACAATGGGTCCAAGGATTTCATCCCGATACCCTATGGCAGTCAGGGTGCCATTGTCTAGCCTGTAGAGGTCTGTGCGTCCCTCCATAGATATGCCTCCCCAGACCATCACTGACCCACCACCACAACGATCATGTTGAACCATGTTACAGGCAGCAGAATGTTCTCCACGGCTTCTCCAGACCCTTTCACGTCTGTCACATGTGCTCAGGGGGAACCTGCTCTCATCTGTGAAAAGCACAGGGTGCCAGTGGTGGACCTGCCAATTCTGGTGTTCAATGGCAAAAGCCAATCCAGCTCTATGGTGCCAGGCAGTGAGCACAGGGCCCACTAGAGGACATCGGGCCCTCAGGCCACCCTCATGAAGTCTATTTCTGATTGGTCAGAGACATTCACACCAGTGGCCTGCTGGAGGTAATTTTGTAGGGCTCTGGCAGGGCTCATCCTGTTCCTCCTTGTACAAAGGAGCAGATACCGGTCCTGCTGATGGGTTAAGGACCTTCTACGGCCCTGTCCAGCTCTCCTAGAGTAACTGCATGTCTCCTGGAATCTCCTCCATGCTCTTGTCTCCTGGAATCTCCTCCGTGCTCTTGTCTCCTGGAATCTCCTCCATGCTCTTGTCTCCTGGAATCTCCTCCATGCTCTTGTCTCCTGGAATCTCCTCCATGCTCTTGTCTCCTGGAATCTCCTCCGTGCTCTTGTCTCCTGGAATCTCCTTCATGCTCTTGTCTCCTGGAATCTCCTCCGTGCTCTTGTCTCCTGGAATCTCCTCCATGCTCTTGAGACTGTGCTGGGAGACAAAGCAAACCTTCTGGCAAAGGTACGTATTGATGTGCCATCCTGGAGGAGGTGGACTGCCTGTGTAACCTCTGTAGGGTCCAGGTATGGCCTCATGCTACCAGTAGTGACGCTGACCCTTGCCAAATGCAAAGCTAGTAAAAAACAGAAAAGATGAGTAGGGAAAAAAATGTCAGTGGCCTCCATCTATAAAACCATTCCTGTTTTGGGGGTCATCTCATTGTTGCCCATCTAGTGCACCTGTTGTTAATTTCATCACCACCAAAGCAGCTGAAACTGATGAACAACCCCCTCTGCTACTTACCTGACCAGATCCATATCCCAGGAGTTTCACTGACTTGATGCTAGACTCGGATTACAAAGTGTTCCTCCTTTCATTTTTTTGAGCCGTGTATATTTCTTGGTGTTATGCTACAAACTATTATTATATTATTAATATTATTATTATATAGGATTTATGGCGCCAACAGTTTGCTCAGCGCTTTACAATATAACGAGAGACGATACAGCAACGATACAGTTCAATACAAGAGGGATAGGAGGGCCTGATCCTTGGAGCTCACAATCTAGGAGGGAGGGGCTAATGGTACAAAAGGTAGAAGGTGACATTTGGATAGAACAGGAAGAAACAAAGCAACGTGCTGCCCTGTTGAGACTTTGCGCCCTAGGCAGTGGCCTGCGTTGCCTTCCCCCATTTCCATCTATTGGACGTGGACGAAGAACTTTCTGTAATCTCTGATGTGAATTCATAAGGAGGTGATGATGAGCAAAGAGAAGAAAGCTCCCGGTTCACTCCAGCGATGAGCCAGTATGCAAATGGATCCGATTAATTCTATGGAGAACAATGGAGTTCGGGGCATACATAGGAATTAAAGGAGTTCTAGAAACCCTCATTATTCGGCAGTTTGTGGCCCAGTCCCACGTGGAGGCTGCGATATGTGAGCTCTGTGCGGCTAAAGACACGCTGCAGCTGGAAACGCCGACATTATTGTGTCTAATGTGACTCAGATCCACACTTTAATTACCTCTGTTCACCACGTTGGATGGGAAGGGGTTTAATCACCCCCCCCCCCCTCAGTACACCGCCTAAAAAAAAAGAGCAGCTACTAAGTTTCAGTTGTAGATTTTTATGTGGAGCGGCCGGTGTATCTTTTCCATAATTTATATTGTATTTATTTGTTGGAAGTATATATATATATATTTTTTTTTTATACGTATATATCTATATATATTTATATATACATATATATATATATATATATATATATATATATATATAAATATGTATTTATATATATTTATAAATATATATATATATATATATTTAAAAAAAATTAAAAAAATATATATATAATTATTTATAAATATATATATATAGATATATATATATATATATATAGATATATACGTATATATAGATATAATTATTATTATTTTTTTTTTTTAAATTAAAAAAAAAGAAATATATATATATATATATATTTATTTATTTATTTATTTTTTTTTTTCATTATTATTTTTATTTTTTTTAATTGAAACCTGTAATATTCCTAAACCTGAAGTTTCATTTTGCCTTCACTGGTATCTCCCCCCCCCCCCTTTCATCAATATGCTAATAACATTTCTTCCATTTTCATTATGCACCTTATTTTCAATGCAGTGATGTCGTCACTAGGTCTCTGTGCTTCTCTATGCAATGCAGGCAGATCCTGTCTGGTGGGAGGGGTCCTGAAAACATTACAGTACCCTGCCTTAGTACTCCTTTCAAGAGCCCTCAGCCCTGATACCAGCAGTGGGCCGGCTTGTGGGAGGAGTATGGAAATATTAATGCCCAGGTGGGTGGGTGTCAGTGTGGAGGAGTGGGTGTTCCTAGTCGGGAAGTATTTGCATGCCGATTGCACTAGGTAATGCTGAGCCTCCATGATTGAAAGAATCCAGTGAAGAAAGGAAGGGGGGGGGGGCAGGGACATTCACGCTGGGGAGGAAAGAATTAGCTGATGTTGGATGTCCTCCAGCCAGGAAATGAGGAAGGCTCTCTCTGATAATTGATCTGCCTATATTTTGCCCTCTCTGGTTCCTCCCTCCGCCATCAATAACATGCTGAGAACATTTTTAAATACAGTTTGTCGCTTTTCTTAACATACCTGATTTTACACCCAATGATTTCATCACTGGGTCTCGGTGCTTCTCTATGCAATACAGGCAGATTATGGCTGGTGGGAGGGGCCAGCAGGGTAAAGTACATAGTTTCCTGAAAACAAACCACTGTTGCTTGGGGGATCTATTGTTGCTGGGGAGGATATGTTGCTGCAGAATGGATCTATTGTTGTTGTTGGGTTCTGGTGCTGATGAGGAGGATCTGTCGTTGCTGGGGGATCTATTGGTGCTGGGGTGGCTCCCTGGAAGAACGGGACAGCCCTGGAACCACCAGGGATATATTGTTGCTAAGGGGGTCTATTGTGGCTGGGAAGGTTCTGTTGTTGCTGGGCAGGATCTCTTGTTGCTGGGGAGATCTATTGTTGCTGGGGATTTCTATTGTTGCTGGTGAGAATCTGTTGCTGCCGGGGATCTGTTGCTGCTGAAGGGGGGTTCTGGTGTTGCTGGAGAGGATCTGTTGTTGCTGGGGATTTATTGTTGCTGGGAGGATCTGCTGTTGTTGGAGTGATTTATTGTTTCTGTGAGGGCCAATTGGCTGCTGTGGGTCTATTGTTGCTGTTGGGGGTCATGATGTTCCTGTGGAGGATCTATTGTTGCTGGGCCAGCCCAGCCCAGGAACCACCAGGGATCAAATGTTGCTAGGGGGGTCTATTGTGGCTAGGAAGGTTCTGTTCAGGAGCGGACTGACAACTCATGGGGCCCCTGGGCAATAGGGATCATGGGGCCCCTGTGTCCTTGCCCACACTCAAAGCACACCCAAAAAAGCCTATGAAAGGTACCAGGGGCATTTCATGGGGCCCCCTACTGACCCTGGGCCCTCGGGCAGTGCTTGAATGGTCAGTCCGCCCCTGGTTCTGTTGTTGCTGGGCAGGATCTGTTTTTGCTAGGGAGATCTATTGTTGTTGGTGAAAATATGTTACCGCTGAGGATCTATTCTTGCTGAAAGTGGGTTCTGGTGTTGCTGGAGAGGATCTGTTGTTGCTGGAGATTTATTGTTGCTTGCGGAACTATTGTTGCTGGGAGGATCTGTCGCTGCTGGGGATTTATTGCTGCTGAAGGGGGTTATGGTGTTGCTGGAGAGGATCTGTTGTTGCTAGGGATTTATTGTTGCTGGGAGTATCTGTTGTTCCTGGAATGATCTATTGTTGCTGTGGGGGCTTATGTGAGGATGTGGATCTATTGTCGCTGAGGGGGGATTATGGTGTTCCTGTGGAGGATCTGTTATTGCTGGGGTATTTATTGTTGATTTGGGATCTATTGTTGCTGGGAGGATCTATTGTTGCTTGGGATGCTCTGTTGTTGCTGGAGTGATCTATTGTTGCCATGGGGTGGGGGGGTCATTTGCTGCCGTGGATCTATTGCTTTAGGGGGGAATGGAGATAATTTGATATTGCTGGGGATCTATTGTTGCCCGGGGATCTATTGTTGCATGGGGATCTATTGTTGCTGGGGGGATATATTGTTGCTGGAAAGGCTCTGTTGTATCTGGAGGGATCACAAGTTGATGGGGTGGCTCCCTGGAAGAACAGGACAGCTCAGGGACCACCATGTCCGGCTGAAAGAATCAATAGCAAACTCAAGGCTGTAGTAGCTGTGAGCAGGGGCGGACTGACCATTTGGAAGCTCGGGCACTGCCCGAGGGCCCGGGGTCAGTAGGGGGCCCCATGAGATGCCCCTGGTACCTTTTCCGTAGGCTTTTTTGAGTTTGGGTGAAGACACAGGGGCTCCATGATCCCCTATTGCCTGGGGGCCCCATGAGTTGTCAGTCCGCCCCTGGCTGTTTTAACCCCTTGAATCCCAGGGTATAGACAGGGGGGGGTGGTAAAACACGCCTGGTAACGGCCTGCCTTCTGTGTGCCGCGTGCAATGTTGCTGAAGCTGGAACCTATTTGTAGACATTTACGTAATCCCCGAAGTCGGTCCTCCCAGGACGATCGTGAATTTCCCTCTGGAAGGGTGAACTAAACATTTCATACGATTGTGCTCTCCCGCTCCATCTGTACAGGGAGTAGAATGAGGTGAGACGTTCCATTTATTGCTGAGGAAGAAAATATTGGATGTCACGTTCGTCCTCTGTCCTCGGGTCCCAATTTCAAGGAGGTAATATGAATACAGAACCCCCCCCCCCCCCCACACACACAAAAAAAAAAAAGGGTAAAAATTGCTTATAGCAGAATTCCTGGCGCTGGAAAAGCTTTACTTACCCGATCCATCGCTCCTCCGGAAAACAGCGCTCCCCCATGTCCAGCAGTGGACTGTTCTTGACGTCCTCATGTCCAGAGCTGGACTATGGGCGTGATGATGTCAGGAATAGTCCATTCACAAGACTGCTGGTGTGCGGGGGGTGGGTAGGCAGGAGTGGCACTTGCACTCGGAGGATCGGTGGAGTAGGTAATTATATCTCCGCTCTCCTCACCCCTAGACAAAAATGTGTAGTTAAATCAGTCCGCTGCGGGCACAAAGCAAAAATGCTGCCCAGAGTTCTACTTTAAGGTCATAGCGGGCAGCTGTTTAGCTTGGCAAGGGCAAGGGGTGGTAGAGTGTGCTGGGGGGGTCTATTGTTACTGCATGCTGGGGAATCTATTATTGCTGGGGGGATCTACTGTTATAGGAGGGTCTATTGCTGGCCGGGTATCTATTGCTGCTAGTGGGGGATCTATTGTTGCTGGCGGATCTCTTGTTGTTGGCCGGGTATCTATTGCTGCTAGTGGGAGATCTATTGTTTCTGACTGGGTATCTATTGTTGCTAGTGGGAGATCTATTATTGCTGGCAAGATCTACTGTTGCTGGCCAGGTATCTATTGATGCTAGTGGGGGATCTATTGTTGCTGGCAAGATCTACTGTTGCTGGCCAGGTATCTATTGATGCTGGTGGGGGATCTATTGTTGCTGGCGAGATCTATTGTTTCTGACTGGGTATCTATTGTTGCTAGTGGGGGGATATATTGTTGATGGCAAGATCTAATGTTTCTGACTGGGTATCTATTGTTGCTAGTGGGGGATCTATTGCTGCTGGCGAGATCTATTGTTGCTGCTCAGCTATCTATTGTTGTTGATGGTGGCTCTGTTGTTGCTGTGGGGATCAATTGTCGCTGGGATGGATTTACTGTTGCGGGGGGGGGGGGTCTATTGTTGCTGGCAGCTGGAGGTTTTATTGATGCTGGCTGATGGGAGATCTATTCTTGCTGGCAGGGGGTCTATTGTTGGTGGGGTGAATCTATTGTTATTGGAGGGGGAGTATTTTGTTGCGGTGAGTCTGTTGTTGCGGTGGGGATCTATTGTTGTCGGGGGGTTTATTGTTGATGGGGAGGATCTGTTGTTGCTGTGGGGATCTATTGTTGTCGGGGGGTTTATTGTTGATGGGGAGGATCTGTTACTGATGAGGATGACCTATTTTTGCTGGGAGGATTATTGTTGCTGGGGAGGAGCTAGCTGGGAATATGTTGTTGCTTGGGGGATCTATTCATTAAAGGCCATTAAAGGTCATGTGTGTGGAAAGGGCGGGGCCAACTCAATATTGAACCCTACGGACTAAGACTGGTTGGCCATTAAAGGTCATGTGCGTGGAAAGGGCGGGGCCAACTCAATATTGAACCCTACGGACTAAGACTGGGGGGCCATTAAAGGTCATGTGCGTGGAAAGGGCGGGGCCAACTCAATATTGAACCCTACGGACTAAGACTGGGGGGCCATTAAAGGTCATGTGCGTGGAAAGGGCGGGGCCAACTCAATATTGAACCCTACGGACTAAGACTGGGGGGCCATTAAAGGTCATATGCGTGGAAAAGGCGGGGCCAACTCAATATTGAACCCTACGGACTAAGGCTGGGGGGCCATTAAAGGTCATATGCGTGGAAAGGGCGGGGCCAACTCAATATTGAACCCTACGGACTAAGGCTGGGGGGCCATTAAAGGTCATGTGCGTGGAAAAGGTGGGGCCAACTCAATATTGAACCCTACGGACTAAAACCGGCGTCCCAATACTATATAATATACAATATAGTGTAGAATTTATAACTGGTATCAACCTCATCAATAAATATTATTACTATTTCAGGTACTTATAGATCGCTATCAATTGCGATCGCGCGCTTTACATATATGTTGTACATTCACATCAGTCCCCGCCCCCGAGGGGCGTACAATCTAAGGTCCTTAACTCACATTCATACATACACATACTAGGGACAATTTAGACAGGAGCCAACTCATGGGGCCCCAGGGCAATAAGGGATCATGGGGCCCCTGTGTCCTTGCCCACACTCAAAGCACTTCCAAAAAAACCTATACAAGGTACCAGGGGCATTTCATGGGGCCCCCTACCGACCCCGGGCCCTCAGGCAGTGCCCGAGTGCTCAGTCCACCCCTGGGGGGAATATGTTGTTGCCGATTTTAGGGCCATTTTAGACAGTATTCAATTAACCTCCCAGCATTTCTTTGGAGTGTGGAAGGAAAGCGGAGTACCTGGAGGAAACCCACACAGGCACAGGGAGAACTTGCAAACTCCAGGCAGGTGGTGCTGGGGTTGTGAATTGAACCAACGACCCCAGTACTTCCAGGTGGAAGTACTAACCATTTATCCACTGTGCTGCCCCATATACAAATATCCAGTATCTGCACAGTGACAGGTTCTCTTTAAAGTGTAAACCAGTTTTTGTTTTTTGTCAATGAACACATTTTTGAGCTAAATACTTTTTTTTCCCCCCACAGAAGTTTTCCATCAGTATAATGAGTTGTCACCTGACGCGGCTCCAGTCAAAGACAATGCGCATTGTAAATTATGAATGATATGATATATATATATATATTTATTCTCCTGGTACGTCGCGGTGCGCCCGATGCGGGTTTCGCGCTCCTCTTCTGCAATTACTCGCGGAAGCTGCCAGCCTCGTTTGTCATCTCTTTTCATTACGCGGAAACAACAGCGGATTGTTCTGTCGTTCTCCACGCACTTGATTTTTGCACTTCAAATCATTTGTAAAAAGCATGCAAAACAATGTCACCCAGGGCGCCTCTCAGCCCTTCAAAGCCGCGTCTGATGGGGAGCGGGTGACAAGTGAGGGGCGGGCGTCAATGCCGAAGTAAAATCTCATCCATCAGAAAAAAAAAAAAACAGAAGCGCTAATCATTGCGGTGACAATCGCGTCTTCGTAAACTGGGTGATTATTGGTCGCATGATGTTGCTGCTGATATAATGAATCGCTATACCTAGGGGGGCTCATTTACACAGGAGAACGCACTTCAATATGGCATGGCGCCACCTGACCATTCATAAAATGCCTGCAGAAGAGAGAAACTGTGACTGGTGGAGACCAAGTCATGTGACCGTGATGGGTCGCATGTCTAGGCTCTCCTCCTGTCTTTTCTATTCAGACTGGGTGATTATTGGTCGCATGATGTTGCTGCTGATATAATGAATCGCTATACCTAGGGGGCTCATTTACACAGGAGAACGCACTTCAATATGGCATGGCGCCACCTGACCATTCATAAAATACCTGCAGAAGAGAGAAACTGTGACTGGTGGAGACCAAGTCATGTGACCGTGATGGGTCGCATGTCTAGGCTCTCCTCCTGTCTTTTCTATTCAGACTGGGTGATTATTGGTCGCATGATGTTGCTGCTGATATAATGAATCGCTATACCTAGGGGCTCATTTACACAGTAGAACGCACTTCAATATGGCATGGCGCCACCTGACCATTCATAAAATACCTGCAGAAACGAGAAACCTGTGAATGGTGGAGACCGAGTCACGTGACCTTAATGGGTCGCATGTCTAGGCTCTCCTCCTGTCTTTTTTGTATTCAGACTGGGTGATTATTGGTCGCATGATTTTGATACTGATATAATGAATCGCTATACCTAGGGGGCTCATTTACACAGGAGAACACACTTCAGTACGGCATAGCGCCACCTGACCATTCATAAAATGCCTGCAGAAAAGAGAAACTGTGAATGGTGGAGACCACGTCATGTGACCCTGATGGCTCGCATGTCTAGGCTCTCTTCCTGTCTTTTTTATTCAAACTGGGTGATTATTGGTCGCATGATTTTGCTACTGATCAGGGGCGGACTGATCATTCGGAAACTAGGGCACTGCCCGAGGGCCCGGGATCAGTAAAGGGCCCCATGAGATGCCCCTGGTACCTTTCATAGGCTTTTTTGGGTGTGGTTTGAGTGTGGGCTACACACAGGGGCCCCATGATCCCTTATTGCCCGGGCGCCCCATGAGGTGTCAGTCCGCCCCTGCTACTGATATAATTGATCGCTGTATCTAGGGGCTCATTTACACAGCAGAACGCACTTCAATACGTTGCAGTACTACGGCATGGCGCCACTTGACCATTCATAAAATGCCTGCAGAAGAGAGAAACTGTGAATGGTGGAGACCAAGTCATGTGACCTTAATGGGTCGCATGTCTAGGCTCTCCTCCTGTCTTTTTTATTCAAACTGGGTGATTATTGGTCGCATGATTTTGCTACTGATATAATGAATCGCTATACCTAGGGGGCTCATTTACACAGGAGAAAGCACTTCAATACGGCAAAGCGCCACCTGACCATTCATAAAATGCCTGCAGCCAAAGAAAGAAGCTGTGACTGGTGGAGACCACGTCATGTGACCCTGATGGGTCGCATGTCTAGGTTCTCCTCCTGTCTTTTTTATTCAAACTGGGTGATTATTGGTCGCATGATTTTGATACTGATATAATGAATCGCTATACCTAGGGGCTCATTTACACAGGAGAATGCACTTCAATACGGCATAGCGCCACCTGACCATTCATAAAATGCCTGCAGAAGAGAGAAACTGTGACTGGTAGAGACCAAGTCATGTGACCTTGATGGGTCACATGTCTAGGCTCTCCTCCTGTCTTTTTTATTCAAACTGGGTCACATGATTTTGCTACTAATATAATGAATCGCTATACCTAGGGGGCTCATTTACACAGGAGAAAGCACTTCAATATGGCATAGCGCCACCTGACCATTCATAAAATGCCTGCAGAAGAGAGAAACTGTGAATGGTGGAGACCGAGTCATGTGACCCTGATGGGTCGCATGTCTAGGCTCCCCTCCTGTCTTTTTTATTCATTCAACAAACAGCTTTACCCTCGGTTCACACCTAAGCGTTTCCCGCAGCGTTTTACAGAAACGCACAGCAGTCCATTTAACTGGATTTCCTATGGGACAGGTTCACATCTGCACATTTTCACCCTGGTGTGTCTTTTGGAAAGGGTCAGCGACTTTTTTTTAACGCAAAACGTAGCATTTTTGGTTCAATTGGAATGCTGCAGAAAAGCATGTATTGCGTTTTTGGCAAGTTTTTCCTGCGTTTCTGATGCGTTTGCATTTAAAATCTGCCTAGTAACAAAAAAAAAAAAAAAGCAAAAATAAACGCAACATAAACGTGTCAAAAACACATTTAAAAATGAAAAACGCAATGCAGAAATGCCTCAAACGCACTGGGGGAGTTTATTGTTTCTAGGGGGATCTGTTGTTGCTGGTGGGATTTATTGTTGAGAGGGGGGATATATTGTTGATGGGGGAGGTCTATTGTTGCTGGAGACCTCTATTATTGTTGGAAGGGTCTATTGTTGCTGGGGGGAATTTATTGTTTTTTGGGGGCTATGTTGTTGACAAGGGTATTTATTGTTGGTGGATGGATCTATTGTTCATGGGGGGAGTACTGTTGTTGCTGGGGGCATCTATTGTTGCTGGGGGGATCTGTTGTTGCTGGATGGATCTTTTGTTGCTGGAAGGGTTTATTGTTGCTGGGGGGTTATTGTTCCTGGGAGATCTGTTGTTGCTGGGGGGATCTGATTTTGCTGGAGGGATGTATAGTTGCTGGAAGGGTCTATTGTTGCTGGGGGGGGGTTATTGTTTCTGGGGGAATCTGTTTTTGCTAGGGGGGGATATATTGTTGCTGGAGCAATCTATTGTTGATGGGGGAGATCTGTTGTTGCTGGGGGCATCTTTTGTTGCTGGAAGGGGCTATTGTTGATTGGGGGATCTGTTGTTGCTGGATGGAGCTATTGTTGCTGGAAGGGTTTATTGTTGCTGGGGGGTTATTGTTTCTGGGAGATCTGTTGTTGCTGGGGGGATCTGATTTTTCTGGAGGAATGTATAGTTGCTGGAAGGGTCTATTGTTGCTGGGGGGGTTATTGTTTCTGGGGGGAACTGTTTTTGCTAGGGGGGGATATATTGTTGCTGGAGCAATCTAATGTTGATGGGGGAGATCTGTTGTTGCTGGGGGCATCTTTTGTGGCTGAAAGGGACTATTGTTGTTAAGGGGATCTGTTGTTGCTGCAGGGGATCTATTGTCGCTGGAAGGGTCTATTGTTGCTGGCTGCAGGGGATCTAATTTTACTGCTTGTCTTGTTATCATTAACAAATTCCATACAAATTTGATACTTGGTTCTGTATTCTCTAAAAGGGGTGCTTCTTGGAGGCGGGTAGGGGGTGGAACCAAGATATGGTGCTCGGAGGTGGGTAGGGGGTGGAACCAAGATATGGTTTTTGGAGGTGGGTAGGGGGTGGAACCAAGATATGGTGCCCGGAGGTGGGTAGGGGGTGGAACCAAGATATGGTGCTCGGAGGTGGGTAGGGGGTGGAACCAAGATATGGTGCTCGGAGGCGGGTAGGGGGTGAAACCAAGATATGGTTTTTGGAGGTGGGTAGGGGGTGGAACCAAGATATGGTGCTCGGAGGTGGGTAGGGGGTGGAACCAAGATATGGTGCTCGGAAGTGGGTAGGGGGTGGAACCAAGATATGGTGCTCGGAGGTGGGTGGGGGTGGAACCAAGATATGGTTTTTGGAGGTGGGTAGGGGGTGGAACCAAGATATGGTGCCCGGAGGTGGGTAGGGGGTGGAATCAAGATATGGTGCTCGGAGGTGGGTAGGGGGTGGAACCAAGATATGGTGCTCGGAGGTGGGTAGGGGGTGGAACCAAGATATGGTTTTTGGAGGTGGGTAGGGGGTGGAACCAAGATATGGTGCCCGGAGGTGGGTAGGGGGTGGAACCAAGATATGGTGCTCGGAGGTGGGTAGGGGGTGGAACCAAGATATGTTTTTTGGAGGTGGGTAGGGGGTGGAACCAAGATATGGTGCTCGGAGGTGGAACCAAGATATGGTGCTCGGAGGTGGGTAGGGGGTGGAACCAAGATATGGTTTTTGGAGGTGGGTAGGGGGTGGAACCAAGATATGGTGCTCAGAGGTGGGTAGGGGGTGGAACCAAGATATGGTTTTTGGAGGTGGGTAGGGGGTGGAACCAAGATATGGTGCTCGGAGGTGGAACCAAGATATGGTGCTCGGAGGCGGGTAGGGGGTGAAACCAAGATATGGTTTTTGGAGGTGGGTAGGGGGTGGAACCAAGATATGGTGCTCGGAGGTGGGTAGGGGGTGGAACCAAGATATGGTGCTCGGAAGTGGGTAGGGGGTGGAACCAAGATATGGTGCTCGGAGGTGGGTGGGGGTGGAACCAAGATATGGTTTTTGGAGGTGGGTAGGGGGTGGAGACAAGGGGTGAATTAGAAGGTGGGTGGGGCTATTTTCTGTGAATAAAAGCCCTGGGCAGGGCCCTACACTTAAAAATATTTCCCCCTCCAGGATAAAAAGGTTGAGAAAGGGTGCTGTAGAGTCTGTTGACCATCCAAAGAGCCGTTGAGGTTTCTCCTGACATCCAGTCTTGATGGAAAGTCCCAGCGTCCTTCTTACCACCCCCTCTTTATTTTTGTTTTTAATTTGGCAGACGTTCCTCCAGCCTCTCTAGAATGCTGCAGGTTCCTCCATCTCGGTTGAAGGACCTCAGAGACAAATTAGGAAACAATGGAGAAATTAGGCGTCTTGGCGACCAACCAAACATCATCCAACGAAAAGAAAAATAAATAAATAAAGGAAACATTCTCATGATATTCCTTGGAAGCCTCGCATCCCCCCCCCCCCCCCAACAACACCATGATTTGTGATTTGCTATTAATCCGGTTGTTTCTCCGCGTGGAAATAAGCAAGGAGCCGTGTCACCGAGAGCACAATATGCTTATTAAGAATTCATGATTGTATCTTTCTATATCTCCGAGGATTCTACTGTCCTATTTTATACTTAAACACGAGTGTGGGGGGGGGGGAGATGAGTCCTTGTTGAGATGGCGTTCCTCTGAAGCCGCCGATGCGCTGAAAATCCATTTCTGCTGTGGCGGCTTCCTTCCGTTTTCACGGTGATGGTGTCAGGAGGTGCGGAACGGGGAGCTAATGAACTCACAGGCCCGGCTCAGGGTTTTCTTCCAGATTCTTTGTAAAGTTTTTATAGGAAGTGATATGTGATTGTGAGAGGGAAGTGTTCCGTGATCGGGAAGCCGGTATGTCGGAGGTCGGGGTCAGCAACCCTTCCGCATTATGTTCTCATCATGTCATGTTCACAAGTGTTAGACAACCGGCGTGCCCGTGAACATCTAGTCTTTGTTTCCAGTGTTTGCACTCATGCTTGTACTGCTAATGTCAAACGTAATTATTATACAATAATTGAGACTAATTTGCAGAAAATTGATTAGATGGCGCACAAAGCAAGTTCAGCTGACGTACATGAACTTCAGATCCCAGATCAGCCCCCAGTACATGAATTACAGATCTCAGATCAGCCCCCAGTACATGAACTTCAGATCCCAGATCAGCCCCCAGTACATGAATTACAGATCTCAGATCAGCCACCAGTACATGCTCTTCAGACCTCAGATCAGCCCCAGTACATGAACTTCAGATCCCAGATCAGCCCCCAGTACATGAATTACAGATCTCAGATCAGCCACCAGTACATGCTCTTCAGATCTCAGATCAGCCCGCAGTACATGCTCTTCAGACCTCAGATCAGCCCCAGTACATGCTCTTCAGATCTCAGATCAGCCCCAAGTACATGCTCTTCAGATCTTAGATCAGCCCCAGTACATGCTCTTCAGATCTTAGATCAGCCCCAAGTACATGCTCTTCAGATCTCAGATCAGCCCCAGTACATGCTCTTCAGATCTCAGATCAGCCCCCAGTACATGCTCTTCAGATCTCAGATCAGCCCCAAGTACATGCTCTTCAGATCTTAGATCAGCCCCAAGTACATGCTCTTCAGATCTCAGATCAGCCCCCAGTACATGCTCTTCAGATCTCAGATCAGCCCCAGTACATGCTCTTCAGATCTCAGATCAGCCCCAGTACATGAATTACAGATCTTAGATCAGCCCCCAGTACATGCTCTTCAGATCTCAGATCAGCCCCAGTACATGAATTACAGATCTCAGATCAGCCCCCAGTACATGCTCTTCAGACCTCAGATCAGCCCCAGTACATGCTCTTCAGATCTCAGATCAGCCCCAAGTACATGCTCTTCAGATCTCAGATCAGCCCCAAGTACATGCTCTTCAGATCTCAGATCAGCCCCCAGTACATGCTCTTCAGATCTCAGATCAGCCCCCAGTACATGCTCTTCAGATCTCCGATCAACCCCAGTACATGAATTACAGATCTCAGATCAGCCCCCAGTACATGCTCTTCAGATCTCCGATCAACCCCAGTACATGAATTACAGATCTCAGATCAGCCCCCAGTACTTGCTCTTCAGATCTCAGATCAGCCCCCAGTACATGCTCTTCATATCTCAGATCAGCCCCCAGTACATGCTCTTCATATCTCAGATCAGCCCCCAGTACATGCTCTTCATATCTCAGATCAGCCCCCAGTACTTGTTCTTCAGATCTCAGATCAGCCCCCAGTACATGCTCTTCAGAGCTCAGATCAGTGCCAATACATGCTCTTCATACCTCAGATCAGCCCCCAGTACATGAATTACAGATTTAAGATCAACCCCAGTACATGAATTACAGATCTAAGATCAACCCCAATACATGCTCTTCAGATCTCAGATCAGCCCCAGTACATGAATTACAGATCTCAGATCAGCCCCAAAGCATAAACTTCAGATCACAGATTGGCCCAAATGCATGAACTTCAGACCTATCAGTCCTGATGCATGAACTTCCGTCCTCAGAATTGGCCATCCTCAGAATTGGCCATCCTCAGAATCGGCCCCAAGGCACACACAAAGCATGTTCAACCCCAATGTATGAACTACAGACCTCAGATCGTTCCCAGTACATGCACGGCAGACCTCAAATTGGCCCAAATGCATGAATTAGAGACCTCAGATAACCCCCAATGCACAAACTTCAGACTTCAGATCCTCCCCAGTACATGCTCATCAGATCTCAGATCAGTCCCAGTACATGAATTACAGACCCCAGATAACCCCCAATGCACAAACTTCAGACCTCAGATCCTCCCTAGTACATGTTCTTCAGATCTCAAATCAGCCCCAGTACGTGAATTACACACCTCAGATAACCCCAATGCACAAACTTCAGACCTCATGTCAGCTCCAAAGGGTGAACATCAGACTCAGATCAGCCTAAAAGCATGCATTGTGAAGCTTGAAATCAGCCCTAATGCGTGCACAAAGCATGTTCAAACCCAAAGAGCAAACTTCAGACCTCAGAGGAGCTCCAGTGCATACAATTTAGACCTCAGAAGAACCCCAATGCATACACTTTGGACCTCGGAAGAACCCAAACACATACAATTTTGACCTCAGAAGAACCCCAATACATGCACTTCAGACCTCAGAAGATCCCCAATGCATACACTTTGGACCTCAGAAGAACCCCAACACATACAATTTTGACCTCAGAAGAACCCCAATACATGCACTTCAGACCTCAGAAGATCCCCAATGCATACACTTTGTACCTCAGAAGAACCCCAACACATACAATTTTGACCTCAGAAGAACCCCAATGCATGTACTTCAGACCTCAGAAGATCCCCAATGCATACACTTTGGACCTCAGAAGAACCCCAACACATACAATTTTGACCTCAGAAGAACCCCAATACATGCACTTCAGACCTCAGAAGATCCCCAATGCATACACTTTGTACCTCAGAAGAACCCCAACACATACAATTTTGACCTCAGAAGAACCCCAATGCATGTACTTCAGACCTCAGAAGATCCCCAATGCATACACTTTGGACCTCAGAAGAACCCCAACACATACAATTTTGACCTTAGAAGAACCCCAATACATGCACTTCAGACCTTGAGACCAGTCCAGGTGCACACACCAAGCATGTTCACCACAATGTATGGATTTCAGAACTCAGATCGAGGCCAAACCCTACACATCTGAAAGCACAGAGTACCCTTGTAGGTGTGCAGGCTTCCACACATCATGCATATGTCCTCAGCTGCCAGCAGGCTTTTAGTGACATCAGGAAGGTGGATGGGCCAAGCTTTGTAACTGACAGCCTAATGAATTGTCAGTTACGACTGATGGCAGAGGTTGTCAATGCAAACTACATTGCATGTCATGGGTTGCCGATGCCTGTCTTAGGCCCATCACAGATTTGCAGTCCTGCTGCTGGCAACAACTCACCAATGACAGAATCACTTTTTTGGTGCCGATTTATTCCATTTCAGGAGCAGGTGGTGCAATCCTCCATGTCTTGGCTCCCAACTATTAAATTCAAGTTCCAGCCTCTTCTATATCAATCCGCCAGGGCAGGCTAGGTCCTTAATTCAATTTTCGGAAGCTAAATCACAGAGGATTACTTCACCCGATCCCAAAAATGAGTAACTAGTCCTCTTAGTGTCCCTGGCCCCTGCTTCCTAACTGCTGGGGCCCGAGGAACTTTTATTTAATTGCTGGGATTCATGTGCATGTTCCAAAAGGTATTTAAAGAGTCCCATCTTTGTCCCCGAGCCCACTGCTGAACAAATGGGGCCCAGGTGCAGCCCAGGATGGCCGGCTCTACCCCCTGTGACCCGTGGGATTTCTATGCATGTCCCAATGGTATTTAAAGAGTTCCCTCTCTGCCCCTGGACCCCCTACTGAACTGATGGGGACCAGGTATGGTCCAGGAGGACCAGCTCCACCCCGCTCAGGCCCGTGTCATTGCAGTGCATGTGCCCAGTGGTATTTAAAGAGTTTCCTCTAGGAGGGCCGACTCCACCCCACTACGGACCGTGACATTACTGTGCATGCACCCAATGGTATTTAAAGTCCCTGGTTGGACGGGCCAGCCTTGCCAGGCAGGCTGTATGGGGCCCCAGGAATACCAAAGGCGGCCATGACAAATGGTAGATGATCTGGACATCCGAAATCTTTTATAGAAACATAGATAAGTGACATCAGAAAAAGACCGAGTGGTCCATCGAGTGTGCCCAAAGGTATTTAAAGAGTTCCCTCTCAGCCCCCGCGCCCCCTACTGAACTAATGGGGACCAGGTACGGTCCAGGAGGACTGGCTCCACCCCGCTACGGCCCATGTCATTGCAGTGCATGTTCCCAATGGTATTTAAAGAGTTCCCTCTCTGGCCCTGGGCCCCCTACTGAACTGATGGGGACCAGGTGTGGTCCAGAAGGGCCGGCTTCATCCTTTTATGGTCCGTGACATTACTATGCATGTTCCCAATGGTATTTAAAGAGTTCCCACTCTGCCCCTGGGCCCATTAATGAACTGATGGGGATTGGGTACGGTCCAGGGGGTCCAGCTCCACCCCGTTACGGCCCATAATATTACTGTGTATGTGCCCAATGGTATTTAAAGAGTTCCCTCTCTGCCCCTGGGCCCCCTACTGAACTGATGGTAACCGAGTGCGATCCAGGAGGGCCGGTTCCACCCTTTTACAGCTTGTGACATTGCTGTGCATGTTCCCAGTGGTATTTAAAGAGTTCTCTCTCTGCCCCTGGGTCCCCTACTGAACTGATGGGGACCTGGTGTGGTCCAGAAGGGCCGGCCCCACCCTGCTATGGTCCGTGACATTACTGTGCATGTGCCCAATGGTATTTAAAGGGTTCCCTCTCTGCCCCTGAGCCCCCTACTAAACTGATGGGGACTGGGTGCGATCCAGGAGGGCCGGCTCCACCCCGCTACGGCCCGTGTCATTACTGTGCATGTGCCCAATGGTATTTAAAGTCCCTGGTTGGAGGGGCCATCCCTGTCAGGCAGGCTGTATGGGGTCCCATGATTTCCGAAGGCGGCCTTGACAAACAATAGTTGATCTGGACATCCGAAATCTTTTATAGAAACATAGAAAAGTGATGGCAGAAAAAGACAGAGTGGTCATCGAGTGTGCCCGGGCCCACTGCTGAACAAAGGGGGGCCAGGTGCAGCCCAGGATGGCCGGCTCTACCCCCTGTGGCCAGTGGGATTTCTATGCATGTGCCCAAAGGTATTTAAAAAGTTCCCTCTCTGCCCCTGGGCCCGTTACTGAACTGATGGGGACCGGGTGCAGTCCAGAAGGGCCGGCTCCACTCCACTACTGCCGTTGTCATTACTGTGCATGTGCCCAAAGGTATTTAAAAAGTTCCCTCTCTGCCCCTAGACTCCCTACTGAAATGATGGGGACCTGGTGTGGTCTAGGAGTACTGGCTCCACCCAGCTATGGTCCATGTTATTACTGTGCATGTGCCCAATGGTATTTAAAGAGTTCCCTCTCTGCCCCTAAGCCCCCTACGGAACTAATGGGGACCGGGTACGGTCCAGGAGGACCGGCTCCACCCCGCTACGGCCCGTGACATTGCAGTGCATGTGCCCAAAGGTATTTAAAGTCCCTGGTTGGAGGGACCAGCCCTGTCAGGCAGGCTGTATGGGGTCCCATGATTTCCGAAGGCGGCCTGGACAAACAATAGATGATCTGGACATCTGAAATCTTTTATAGAAACATAGACCGAGTGGTCATCGAGTGTGCCCGGTTTTTTTTTGGGGGGGGTTCTTTTTTTTTGGGGGGGGGGTTGTTTGGGGTTTTTTTTTGTAGTTTTTTTTCTTTGTGAACTTTTTTGTCTGAGTATGGATCTCTGCTTGTCCCAGGCCTCTTGTTATATACACGCCGAGCAGCCATGAAATCCACAACTTTGTGTCTGCAGCACAATCCAGCCTCCCTCCATGTTGGTAGATCGAACCTAAGCGCCGGCCGATCTCCGGGATGTAATTATATCAACTGTAAAGTTCACTTCGGAAGCCTTACTGCTGATTGCGGCGAGTTAGCGAACGTTCCGAAGTGGCGGCTCCCGGCAGATCCGCTTAATAGACTCCGGGTGGCTGACAGGTGCCGAGGACAATGGCGTATTAAATCATCGCCGCCTGTAAATGCACTTTTGCGCACCTGTGAAGGGAGTTTAAATGTTTACAAAGAGAGATGAGTTATTTCTTCCAGACAACGGAACGTTCTGTCACAATGAGCCGTAATTGCCGCGTTCGGCTCCTTCCCGGCATTCACGAATGTTCACAGTTCCTCCGTCTTCTAATTCTTTTAATTGTTCTTTTGATTCTTTGTACCTTTCCGTTGGCTGCGGCGTGCCTGGCGGAGGGCGGGTGAGGTTAGCAGAATACTGGCATCCTGAACCGTGCCGGAGTCCCTGCGTTTGCTGCTTTCCTGCAATCTTTGCGGTTTCTGGTTCTTTAAAGGGTCACTCCGCCCAAAAGTAACATATTTCTGGAGAGCCTGACCTCTTGTAAGTCTTGAATGCTCCAAAAAGTGAGATCGCTCTCCGGTCCAAAGTTCCACTTTGCCTAGGCTGAGATGATGCCATCAGTCTGCTGCAGGCAGGAGAAGGCATTTCCTCAGTCCCCCTCCCCCAGTGATCAGACTGTATATTGTAACTTTTTTGGAGGAGGAGGCATTTCCTCAGTCCCCTCCCCCAGTGATCAGACTGTACATTGTGACTTTGTAGAAGGAGGAGGAAGCATTTCCTCAGTCTCCTCCCCCAGTGATCAGACTGTACATTGTGACTTTGTAGAAGGAGGAGGAGGCATTTCCTCAGTCCCCTCCCCCAGTGATCAGACTGTACATTGTGACTTTGTAGAAGGAGGCATTTCCTCAGTCTCCCCTCCCCCAGTGATCAGACTGTACATTGTAACTTTGTAGAAGGAGGAGGAGGCATTTCCTCAGTCTCCCCTCCCCCAGTGATCAGACTGTACATTGTAACTTTGTAGAAGGAGGAGTCGATTCCTCAGTCTCCCCTGCCTTGGTGATCAGACTGTACATTGTGACTTTGTAGAAGGAGGAGGAGGCATTTCCTCAGTCTCCCCTCCCCCAGTGATCAGACTGTACATTGTAACTTTGTAGTAGGAGGAATTGTCGTTTCCTCAGTCCCCCCTCCCCCAGTGATCAGATTGTACATTGTATCTCTGTAGAAGGAAGAGGAAGCATTTCCTCAGTCTCCCCTCCCCCAGTGATCAGACTGCACATTGTAACTTTGTAGAAGGAAGCATTTCCTCGGTCCCCCCTCCCCCAGTGATCAGACTGCACATTGTAACTTTGTAGAAGGAGGAGGAATTTTTGTTTGGCGGGTATTTGTGCTATGAGGGGCGATTTGAGGGGTTTGTGCTAGAAGAGGTGAAATAGTAGAGGGGGAGGTCAACTGTATGAGGGGAAATTTTTGTTTGGGGGAGATTTGGTCTAGTAGGGATCATGGGGGGGGTATTTGTGCTAGTAGGGATCATTGGGGGGGGGGGCATTTGTGCTAGGAGAGGGGATTTGGAGTAGGGGGAAGACGATGTGTACTCAGAGGGGAAATTTGAGGGGTAGAGGATTTTTTGCCAGGAGGGGGGATTTTTTTTGGGGGGTAGTCATTTGTGCTGGGTGGATTTGGGGGATGAGGGGCAAATAATGTTGCTGGGATGGGGGATTTCAGCAGGGGGATGAATTTGTACTAGGAAGAGGGGGAATTTCTGCTTAAGGGTACGTTTGCAGATTAGAGCTCAATTTATTTTTTTTTGGGGGGGGGGGGATTTTTGCTGACACATAATGCTTTGGGGGGGGGGGGGTTGCCGCTTGATACGTTCGCCCTGGGCTCTAGATGACCTTGTCCCAGCACTGTCCATCCTGTACCGTTTGTCCTGTATTTTATAGACTGGTCCAGGGGCAGACTGACCATTTGGAAACTCGGGCACTGCCCGAGGGGCCCGGGGTCAGTAGAGAGCCCCATGAGATGCCCCTGGTATCTTTTTCATAGGCTTTTTTGAGTTTGGGCAAGGACACAGAGGGCCCCATGATCCCCTATTGCCCGGGGACCCCATGAGTTGTCAGTCCGTGATGAACTAGGGTTGATTTACCAAAGTATTAGACAATTTTCAAAGTGTAAACTGAACAGTCTCTACCAGGGGCGGACTGACCATTTGGAAACTCAGGCACTGCCCGAGGGCCCGGGGTCAGTAGGGGGCCCCATGAGATGCCCCTGGTACCTTTTTCATAGGCTTTTTTGAAATTGGGCAAGGACACAGGGGCCCCATGACTCCCTATTGCCCGGGGGCCCCATGAGTTGTCAGTCCTCCCCTGGACTGGTCAAACAGTTTATTCCTCCATGACCAGTACTAGGTTGGTAAACCACAGAAAAAGCACAAAAAAATAAAAAAAAAATGTATGTCTTTGTTAGGTCGCCATCGGGGGCCCCTCCCCAGCATCCAGCTGCCACTCGATCCTGGAATGTAGCACAGCTCGGCCTGGTTTTGCGGTTGCCTTCAAGATATCACTTACAATTAATAAGGTGCGCGTTTTGTAACGATCCCTGGAAGGTTATGATCTCCTCAGAATAGAGCGAATCAATGCCAGCCATGTTTACAAATAACAGACGCTGCCAAGACGAATGTAATAACTATCGGAGAGACCCGCTATTATTTATTGGCTTCATTCGAAGGCGGCCAATAAGACATCGCTGGCTTTAAGTACCTCGAGAAGAATAATGTTTTCTTCCATTGCGCTCCGTTCTCCACCTTCCAGCCTGCTCTTGTTGCATATTCTCAAGGAGAGAGAGAGAGAAGACGTGAGCTTCTGATGTTGGATAGAAATACATTTCCCTTCGTACAAATTGAACGGCTTTGCAAAAAAAAAAGAATTTTCCTTATTTGGATTCAGTCCAAGTAACCGAGGTTGCATACATTTTTGATGTCCAGTGTTGACTCGTGAGCATATTTCAGTTTTGCGCGGCTGCTGATGAGGTGAGGCACCTGCTGGCTCCTTGTTGCTGGTGAGATTACCCCAACCGTGTGCGCATTTCTACAGCCTTTACAAAGCCAAATGATGGCGTCACATCTGCTGGTGGAGTATTCGTAGTGTGGAATAAACAAAGGATCCTAGAGCCCTGCTGTGAGAGAGCACTTGTTACCTCGGTTTTGGGACAACCTGAAAATCCAGCTGTCTTTTTCTCAACCTTTTTACCCCAGGTGAACCCTTGAAATAATTTTTAGGTCTCAGAGAACCCCTGCTAAGATTAGTAGTCAGAAAAAAGCCTCTTTAATTGGTGGTAATCAGTAAGAAGAATGTTGTCCTTATGAAGGTGGTCAGAATGCCACCCTTGTGGTCATGTCAGGACCTGGAACCATTAGAGGAACATCCATGAACCCCTATCCAACTCTTCCGGAACCCTTGTAATAATTTTTAAGTCTTGGAGTACCCCTGCTAAGATTGGTCCATCAGGGGTCTTCAGGAAAAAAAAAAACCTTTATTTGGTGGTGGTAAGTAAGAAGAATGTCCCCCTTATGAGGGTGGTCAGAATGCCAGCCTTGCGGTCATGTCAGGACCTGGAACCATTAGAGGAACATCCATTAGCCATAGCTCACCTTATCCAACTTCAGAGGAACCCTTGACATAATTTTTAAGTCTTGGAGAACTCCTACTAAGATTAGTCCATCAGGGGTCTTCAGGAAAAAAAAACCCTTTAATTGGTGGTGGTAAGTAAGAAGAATGTCCCCCTTATGAGGGTGGTGAGAATGCCACCCTTGCGGTCATGCCAGAACCTGGAACCATTAGAGGAACATACATTAGCCACAGCTCACCTTATCCAACTTCAGAGGAACCCTTGACATAATTTTTAAGTCTTGGAGAACTCCTACTAAGATTAGTCCATCAGGGGTCTTCAGGAAAAAGCCCATTTAACTGGTGGTGGTAAGTAAGAAGAATGTCCCCCTTATGAGGGTGGTCAGAATGCCAGCCTTACAGTCATGCCAAGTGGTATTGATCCTGGAACCATCAGAGGAACATCCATTAGCCACAGCTCACCCCTATCCACCTCCGGAGTCCCTTGAAATATTTTTTAAGTCTTGGAGAACCCATGCTCAGATTAGTCCATCAGGGGTCTTCAGGAAAAAGCCCATTTAACTGGTGGTGGTAAGTAAGAAGAATGTCCCCCTTATGAGGGTGGTCAGAATGCCAGCCTTACAGTCATGCCAAGTGGTATTGATCCTGGAACCATCAGAGGAACATCCATTAGCCACAGCTCACCCCTATCCACCTCCGGAGTCCCTTGAAATATTTTTTAAGTCTTGGAGAACCCATGCTCAGATTAGTCCATCAGGGGTCTTCAGGAAAAAGCCCATTTAACTAGTGGTGGTAAGTAGGAAGAATGTCCCCTATATGGTGGTGGTCGTAATGCCACCCTTACAGTCATGCCAAGTGGCATTGGACCTGAAACCATTAGAGGAACATCCATTAGCCACAGCTCATCCCTATCCAACTCTTCCAGAACCCTTGTAATAATTTTTAAGTCTTGGAGAACCCCTGCTAAGATTAGTCCATCAGGGGTCTTCAGAAAAAAAAACCCTTTAAATGGTGGTGATAAGTAAGAAGAATGTCCCCCTTATGAGGGTGGTCAGAATGCCAGCCTTGCAGTCATGCCAAGTGGTATTGGACCTGGAACCACCAGAGGAACATCCATTATCCACAGCTCACCCCTATCCAACTCCGGAGAGACCTTTGAAATCATGTTTAAGTCTGGAAGAACCCCTGCTAAGATTAGTCCATCAGGGGTCTTCAGGAAAAAGCTAATTTAACTGGTGGTGGTAAATAGGAAGAATGTCCCCTATATGGTGGTGATCATAATGCCACCCTTACAGTCATGCCAAGTGGCATTGGACCTGAAACCATTAGAGGAACATCCATTAGCCACAGCGCACTCCTATCCAACTCTTCCGGGACCTTTGAAATCATTTTTAAGTCTTGGAGTACCCCTCCTAAGATTGGTCCATCAGGGGTCTTCAGGAAAAAGCCCATTTAACTGGTGGTGGTAAGTAGGAAGAATGTTCCCCTATATGGTGGTGGTCATAATGCCACCCTTACAGTCATACCAAGTGGCATTGAGACCTGCAACTATTAGAGAAAGGCCAGTTAGCTACAGCTCAAGGAACCCCTAGCAACCTCTTTAGGACCCAAGATTCCAACGAACCCTGGTTGGGAATGGCCAGCCTGGGGGGGGCATCACAGAGGCTTACAGAGTGAATAAATATCTCTACCACCGCCCAGAAGTCCACTTTATCAGTCTGCATTCTAGTCATGAACTATAACTACATGCAGAAGAGTGTACTTCTGTCTATTTAGCATACAAATGGCCTTGCAAAGGTTAGACAATCATCAAATGTCAATGGTCAACCCTAATCGTCCATGGTCAATGTTAATGGACTATAGAGGAGCTGCTCTTCTGTCCGGAGAAGACCTTTCTCACATCCATCATGAAAGTAGAGAAAAAAACTTATTTGGAGAACAAATGTGGACAAGTACGTGATGTGACCATCTAATCGCCAGGCAGACAATTTGCTCCTTGCACAAAAGAACGTTTTGACATCTCCGCATAATTGAATCTTTTTAAAATCTGCACGGCCCGTAACCCCTTTGTTTTAACAATGCAGCTACATGTATTTTGCATTTCATTACAAAGGAACGCATGTATTTTGTAAGTTTGCATAGAACCTTTTAACGCAGATAATTGTTATGGGTGTTCAGACCCAAAGGCAGAGGTCCTCGGCAAACATCAGATTTGCTGAGGAAAAGTCAGAGAGGTTTGGCATTTCTGTCAGGGACCAAAACGGAGTTTTGTGACATTTGCGAAGTCGAGTTGCAAAGTTTTGTCACTTTTTTGTAACCTTTATTTTTTGACTTATCGGCAGCAAAAAATTGCTTTAGGCTGAAACCTTCTGAAACAAAGTTCAACTCAATGCCAAACTTTTTTTGACTTTTTTTTTTTTTTAGTTAAGAGGTAGATTGTGGAAAGGTTCAAACTTTTGTTGGGTTTTATTGTTGTCTGTGCCTTCATTGGGGAGATACCCCTTCCATTGTGTGGTCACTGAGACAGGAAATGAGTCTGTTAAGTTAGCCTTTCGATGAAGGACATCAATGTCAATCAGCCCAATTATGAGCAGGGTGTTAGGAAGGGTTACGAACCCTAAGCAGGCCATAGACGGGTCGAAAACCGGCCGTTTAAAACAAAAACAACGAAAAATCGATCGTTCAATAGGCCGGCGTTATCACCAACAGTAAAAAAAAATCGGCCAATTTTCGGCCCATCTACGGCCGGCATTTAATTACTTCTGTCCCTTGCAGAGAGCTCCGCTATTATATTTGACATGAAAAAGTATAGCGGTTGTAACAATGTATCCATTTGTATCCATTTTGGATACAGATGTTTTTATTCGGATACAAATAGATACATTGTTGCAACCGCAATACTTTTTTATGTCAAATATAATAGCGGACTTGAATTCTTATTCTTCTTTTTCTTCTTTTTCTTATTCTTCGTCTTTTTCTTTTTCTCCTTCTTTTTCTTCTTCTTGCAGGTCACGGCTCATGCGCAGATTTTTTATCGGTAAAAAAATCGCCCGATTTGCCCATCATTGCTGGGAAAATCGGCCGATTTTTTTCCAACTTCACCGATAAAAAAAATGTGCCAAAACTCCGAAAAACGGCAGACCAATTACCCACTAATGGTGCGAAAATCAGCCAATTTTCAACCCGTCTATGGCCTGCATATCTTTGGGGCCTCATGCACACTGGTTTCAATATATATTGAAACATATTTTGGAATGTATTGAATGCGACCAAAATTGTAATATTTCAAATGTACTTGGGAAGAATATTTTTAAATATATTTCAAATATATTTTTCTTGCATGTGGGAATGTAGCAGTTTGATGGTAGTTTAGGCCAGTGGTTGCCAACTGATGGTCCATGGACCACTGGTGGTCTGCAAGAAAATTTTGGCGGTCCGCAGAAAAATCTGGACATTATTTGCATTTTTTATGTTTTATTAATAATAAAACAAAAATAATATTCTAACAAATTCTTATATTCTGATGGTCCATGGACCACTGGTGGTCCTCGAGAAAATTTTGGTGGTCCGCAGAAAAATCTGGACATTATTTGCATTTTTTAATATTTTAATAATAATAAAACAAAAATAATATTCTAAGAAATTCTTATATTCTGATGGTCCATGGACCACTGGTGGTCTGCAAGAAAATTTTGGCGTTCCGCAGAAAAATCTCTACATTATTTGCATTTTTATGTTTTTATAATAATAATAAAACAAAAATAATATTCTAAGAAATTCTTATATCCTGAATGCCAATTTTTGCCTTTATATTGCACTAAATTCACAAACTTTACTTAAGAGGGGGAAACAAGAGATGTCAGGGTAGTCTTAAGTTGTATGAGGCAACTGTTGCTGAGCTGTACACTTCAGTGTTGTCGGTAGCGGTCTCGGCTTGAAATAAAAACGACTCTCCGTGTCAGGAATGGACTCGCCAATGGTGGTGGGACTCACCTGCCTTGTGGGCTGCAGTACCAGGGCTGGCCAGCGGGTGCTCTCAGCAACCAGAAGCTCACTCCTGCAATCAGCCATCACCTGAGGCTGATTGCAGGAGGTGTATTTAAGGAATGGCCAGACCTGTAGTCAGTGCCTTGGTGTTTGTTTCCCATGTGCCCTGTTTCCTGTATCCTGTCTCCTGCCTGCTCGACTCTCCTGCTTGACTCTGACTCTGATAGAACTCCGCCTGCACTGACCCCGGCTATTCCTGACCATTCTTCTGCCTGCTCCCGTTGTACCTTTCTGCCTGATTGTTCCTGACCCGGCCTGCCCGACCACTCCACCTCTCCAGCCCTGACTGCACCTGTACCTATTAGTTTAAGGTTTGTTTTGTTTTGCACTCTGTTTGTTTATTTTGTGCAGCTCATAATAAATATTATTATTATTTAATCATTTCTGAAGCCTGCTGTTTCCCTGCGTCAGTCCACACATCTGTGGTCATACCTGGATCCCTGACACTCCGTCTTGCAGTAACGTCATTGGAGCCAAAAATCCATAAACTAATTTCAAACAAGCAGGAAGAAATATCAAATTAACCACTTCCAGACCGGACACTTTCCCCCCCTTCCAGACCGGACACTTTCCCCCCCTTCCAGTCCGGACACTTTCCCCCCCTTCCAGACCGGACACTTTCCCCCCCTTCCAGACCGGACACTTTCCCCCCCTTCCAGACCGGACACTTTCCCCCCCTGGTTGCGGTCATGCAACACTGTACCCAAATGAATTTTTTACCATTTTTTTGAGACAGATAAAGCTTTATTTTGGTGGTATTTATTCACTGCTGGGATTTGTATTTTTTTTGCTATGTAAATGAAATGTCCAAAAATTTTGAAAAAAAGTGTTTTTTTTATAAAATTTTGCAAATAAATAATATTTCATCATAAATCTTAGCCAGAATTTATTCCGTTATCTTTTTAGTAAAAAAAAAAAAATCCAAAATAGTTTTGAAGCAAAAATTATAATTTTTAAACATTTTTTTTTACATTTTTATTTTATTTTTTTATATTATTATTTTTTATTTTTATTTTATTTTTTTTACATACTGTCACCCTAGCAGTACAGTGTCACCATGGTGACACTGTACTACTTGTGGGGGGTGATGAAGATTTTTTTTTTTTTTTTTGTACACTGATTGCTTTTACACCCATATAGGATGTAAAAGCAATCCTTTCTCCTTCTCTCTGTCTGCATTCTTGCACTCATTGAGAAGTACTGAGTGAGCTGTGATTGGTCACAGCTTGTTACATGGTACATGGCTGTTGTGAATAGCCCTGTACCATGTGACCTCTGTGATCATTCACAGATTTCACACGTAGTAAGCAATGATGTCACAAGTGACATCTTGCTTACTACTTTGCATGTGATCACTGATTGGCCACTCAGTGATCACATGATCGGGACCTCGTACAGAGGTCCCGTCCGACGATCGGTGTTTCACTGTGTCCGGAGGACACAGCGGGCACTGGATCGCGGTGCTGCGCGCTCCCAGTGAGCGCGCACAAGCAGGGTGCGGGGAGGCCGTTTATAGACGGCCACCCGACCCTGCAGTGCCACCGTCCGGCCGTTTATATACAAGGTGGTTGCTTAAAATGTGTAATACTTAAATAAGCTTCAGTTATTTAGTAATAATTAAATTACATTTAATCATTTTGTTACAATTAAACAACCTTTAAAGATTTTGTTACGATTAAATAATCATTTACGATTTTGTAATAATTAAATAAGCATTTATAATTTTGTTATATTAAATAGGTGCATTTCATATTAATAAAATGGAAGTTCTCTGATCATTATTTTACAAATGTATTTATCTTTTTTTTTTTAAATTCTTATTAGTGGTCCGTGGGATTTAAAATTTAGAACGAATTTAGTGGTCCGTGAGGTCCGAAAGGTTTAGGCAGTTTTATATTTTCAGAAAACAATATGTTAGAAGCCAAAATTTCCCTTTAAGTGTCTCCGCCTTTCTAACATAGCGATGTTTGTTATGGCCTCTAGATATAGACATCGCCTTGAACGCTCCGTCGACGACGTATTGTGTTGTTAAGTGTCATATTTTGCAAACATTAAAATAAAAAATGTATTTGTTCTGTAAGTCAGGTTGCAGCTGGGACGATCTCTCAATCTCATCCTCTCTTAGCATATGTCAACATGAATTTTAGCTCTGAGCTGTTTCCGCGAAGTGATTTTCATACTGACATGCATGTCTCATTCAAATGCCATTATCCCTTCCGTCTTTGCGTCCTGTCCTATTTTTTTTATACAAACACAACAAATCAGGCATTGTGTCTTGTGCGACAGTCTGATGTTTGGAAACTAGGAGCCTCTTCCTACTGACTGCCAACTGCAGCAACCCGCTGGGACGAGAGCTGAGCACCTGTCACCGGCGCAAAACGCCATTTTGATCGCTGAACCAAAGTTTCCCGCAATGCGGCCTGTCAGTCACTGAGAGGCTCCGGCATCCTTCAGGCTCTTGGAATGGGTAGGCTAAGTTTTCCAGATGTCTGGGAGGACCTAAATATGGATTTGGGACTGCCAGGGATGAAGGAACCAAGCAAAGCTCAGTTTACGGGAGGTCGAACAAACCTGTTGGGAAGTCCGTGAACCCCAAATATGGCACCAAACCCTACTGAAGTCTATGGGAGCCATTTCTCTTTTTGTTTCTGACCCTTTTCAAGGCTACTAGGCAAGCCAGTGTCAGCACCCGGGTCTAAACCTGCAACCTCTGCTTGCTGAGCTACCTAGAATGCTGGACAATTCCTCAAATGGTTCTGCCTTGAACCTTGTTTGTCTTGAACCCGTTGATTCTCCCATGAACTTCCTATTTAAGCCATGACAGCCATGACTTTGCACTTCGTGTTTACCAGATTATTATGCTCTCTCCAGCCAATACTTCGCTCTTGTCACTCCTGTCACCCACACCAAATGACCATCTGTCTCAGTCAGGGGCGAACTATTTGGGAACTCAGGCACTGCTCGAGGGCCGGGGTCAGTAGGGGGCCCCATGTGATGCCCCTGTTACCTTTAATTGGTGATTTCATAGGCTTTTTTTGGCTGTGGGTGAGGACACAGGGGCCCCTTGATCCCCTATTGCCCTGGGCCTCATGAGTTGTCAGTCCGCCCCTGGTCTCAGTGACCATTCTTCAGGACACATCTTGAGGGTATATGAATCTGACGGGGGGGGGTCTAAAGTCTAAAGAGGAATCTCTGGTTGTTAATCCAAACCTTGGTAGTAACTAAAGATTGACTGTAAGTTCGAGTCAAACGTTAGTTCACCCGGCGCATCCCACAATGTACTGCGCCCTGACAGTGCATTGTGATTGGCCAAAGCAATGCACCTGACCACAAGTCAGGTGCAATGCTTTGGCCAATCACAGCGCATGATAACGTCACAAGGGGGCAGGGTGACCCCACCCCCTTGTGATGTCATCACACTCTTTAAGAACTGCCATACTGGCGTAGCTCTCAGATGGCCCGGGAGACAGCGTTTTCTTTTTTTGGGTCAGGCATCGTAATGCTTAATAGCAATATATTATATAGGGCACTCAAGTTGGTAATCCGATCCTTGGTAGTAACCATTATTACCATCACTCAGACTGTTGAGTTGTGACCCAACAAAGTAGTGCACCACATCCACCTTGGGAGAATGAGATGGGCACAATGTCCCCTTTAACTATCCATCTGTCTCACTGACCATTCTCCAGGACATATTAAGGGTGTAAGAACCTGAAGGGGTGGGGGTTGTTAATCCAAACCTTGGTAGTAACCATTATTACCATCATTCAGACTCTTGAGTTGTGACCCAACAAAGTAGTGCACCACATCCACCATGGGAGAATGAGATGGGCACAATGTCCCCTTCAACTATCCATCTGTCTCACTGATCATTCTCCAGGACATATTAAGGGTGTAAGAACCTGACGGGGTGGGGGGTTGTTAATCCAAACCTTGGTAGTAACCATTATTACCATCACTCAGACACGTCATTTAAGTAGGGCAATCTGACTTTTTTTAATGTGAAGGGTTATCACCTAACAAAGTAGTGCACCACTTCCACCACGGGAGAAGAGATGGGCACAATATCCCCTTCAACCAACCATTGGTCTCAGTGATTATTCCTCAGGACACATATTGAGAGTATAAGAACCTGACGGGTGTGTTTGAACCTACTGTATCCATCCAGAACTTAAAAGGTGCCATGTAATCCCAGGTCAAAAGATGGAATATGATGTCCTCTTCAACCGACACGTTAGACAATAAAATGGTATCACTCTAAAGCCAAATTTCTGCTTCTGTTGATGGCCAACACAATGCAACATTGCTGCTTTACAGCAATATCAAATTGTCGTAAAAGATCCAACTTAATCCGTAATGTCACTAAAATAGGACACTCAGTTGGTAATCCAAACCGTAGTAGTAACCATTAGTACCATCACTCAGACAGGGCCGCTGAGTTATGAAGACCCTGACGGGAGTTCTATTGATGTCACTTAAATAGGGCAATAAGACTTTTTTTATGTCAAGGGTTATCGCCCAACAAAGTAGTGCACCACATCCACCATGGGAGAAGAGATGGGCACAATGTCCCCTTCAACCAACTATCGGTTTCAGTGACCCTTCTCCAGATAACATACTGAGAGTATAAGAACCTGACTGGTGTGTTTAAACCTACTGTATCCATCGAGAACTAAAAGATACAATTTAATTCCAGGTCAAAAGAGGGAGTACGATGTCCTATTCAACTGACAAGTTAGACAATAAATGGTATCACTCTAAACCCAAACTTCTGCTTCTGTTGATGGCCAACGCAATGCAACATTCCTGCTTTATAGCAATATCAAATTGTCGCAAAAGGTTCAACTTAATCCGTAATGTCACTTATATAGGGCACTCAGGTTTGTAATCCAAACCTTAGTAGTAACCATTATTACCATCATTTAGATCATTGAGTTGTGACCCAACAAATTAGTGCACCACATCCGCCATGGGAGAAAGAGGTGGGCACAATGTCCCCTTCAACAATCCATCTGTCTCACTGACCATTCTCCAGGACATATTAAGGGTGTAAGAACCTAATGGGGTGGGGGTTGTTAATCCAAACCTTGGTAGTAACCATTATTACCATCACTCAAGTAATTTAAGTAATTTAAGTAGGGCAATCAGACTTTTTTAATTTGAAGGTTTATCACCCAACAAAGTAGTGCACCACTTCCACCATGGAAGAACAGATGGGCGTAATATCACCTTCAACCAATCATCAGTCTCAGTGATTATTCCCCAGGACACATTTTGAGAGTATAAGAACCTGACGGGTGTGTTTGAACCCTCTGTATCCATCCAGAACTTAAAAGATGCCATGTAATCCCAGGTCAAAAGATGGAATACGATGTCCTCTTCAACCGACAAGTTAGACAATAATTGGTATGCCTCTACACCCAAACTTCTGCTTCAGTTGATGGCCAATACAATACAACATTGCTGCTTTATAGCAATATCAAATTGTCATAAAAGATCCAACTTAATCCGTAATGTCACTAAAATAGGACACTCATGTTGGTAATCCAAACCTTAGTAGTAACCATTATTACCATCACTCAGACTGTTGAGTTGTGACCCAACAAAGTAGTGCACCACATCTGCCATGGGAGAAAGAGATGGGCACAATGTCCCCTTCAACTATTCATCTGTCTCACTGACCAATCTCTAGGACATATTAAGGGTGTAAGAACCTGACGGGGTGGGGGGTTGTTAATCCAAACCTTGGTAGTAACCATTATTACCATCACTCAGACATGTCATTTAAGTAGGGCAATCAGACTTTTTTAATGTGAAGGGTTATCACCCAACAAAGTTGTGCACCACTTCCACCACGGGAGAAGAGATGGGCACAATATCCCCTTCAACCAACCATTGGTCTCAGTGATTATTCCCCAGGACACATTTTGAGAGTATAAGAACCTGACGGGTGTGTTTGAACCCTCTGTATCCATCCAGAACTTAAAAGATGCCATGTAATCCCAGGTCAAAAGATGGAATATGATGTCCTCTTCAACCGACAAGTTAGACAATAAAATGGTATCACTCTAAAGCCAAACTTCTGCTTCTGTTGATGGCCAACACAATACAACATTGCTGCTTTATAGCAATATCAAATTGTCGTAAAAGATCCAACTTAATCCGTAATGTCACTAAAATAGGACACTCATGTTGGTAATCCAAACCTTAGTAGTAACCATTAGTACCATCACTCAGCCTGTTGAGTTGTGACCCAACAAAGTAGTGCACCACATCCGCAATGGGAGAAAGAGATGGGCACAATGTCCCCTTCAACTATCCATCTGTCTCTCTGATCATTCTTCAGGACATATTAAGGGTGTAAGAACCTCACGGGGTGGGGGGTTGTTAATCCAAACCTTGGTAGTAACCATTATTACCATCACTCAGACTGTTGAGTTGTGACCCAACAAAGTAGTGCACCACATCTGCCATGGGAGAAAAAGATGGGCACAATGTCCCCTTCAACTATCCATCTGTCTCTCTGACCATTCTCCAGGACATATTAAGGGTGTAAGAACCTGACGGGTGGGGGGTTGTTAATCCAAACCTTGGTAGTAACCATTATTACCATCATTCAGACTCTTGAGTTGTGACCCAACAAAGTAGTGCACCACATCCGCCATGGGAGAAAGAGATGGGCACAATGTCCCCTTCAACTATCCATCTGTCTCACTGACCAATCTCTAGGATATATTAAGGGTGTAAGAACCTGATGAGGGGGGGGGGGGGTCTAAACCTACTGTATCCATCCAGAACTAAAAAGATACATGGTTATTCCAGGTCTTGTTTTTTTGTATTCCAAACAAACATACTGTTTAGGTTTACCTGCTTTTTTTAATATTATTGTTGGTTGATCTCTTTGTGGTTTGAGGAAAAGTGTTCCTACCCTCCCCATGCCCAAGTCCTTTTGACTCTTGACTTGCACCCCTGGTCCTTGCTTGGAATTCCTGGAGTTTTTATGTCCCAACAGCACCCTGCCGTAGATTGTGCATTTATGTGCCTGTAGAAGGGCAGTAGAGATTCAGGAGTGGAGGTCAGTCAGGGACTGATGTGAATGGATCTGTGTGCTCTGTAAAGTGCTATAAAACATGTCAGCGCTGTTTAAACACGGGGAATAGACATAATAATAAATCACACGTCGATGGACGCATAATACATGTTTACTGTATATTGACACGGCACGCCAATAAACGCCTGAGTGAGCAAAGCTAAAATCTTTAGCAATTGATTTGGTGGTCAGATATTCTAAAAAAAATATATATTTGTGGAGCTTCTTATTTCACAACGGTTTCATTTGCTTTTTTATTCAAGATAACGTTAGGTCCAAGGCCGATCATCTCGTTGCTGTGGTTATATTCGGAGGTTAAAGTGTCTGTTTATTCCAATGAGATTCTCGTCTTTCTCCCGTTTGGGTTGTGACTTCTGTATACCATTGAAATTGTTTTTGTTATATCTATTTGATAAGATCCAAATATACCTATTAAGCCAAAAATCTTGTGATCTGATAACTTCCTATGCACTTTGCCTGTGATACACTCTTTCTTCCCATTTTTTGAGACAAGAAATATGTTAGGATTTCAGATTAGATATATGAAAATGAAGAGCCGTGCTCTGTAGTTAGCTCGTTTTTGATACTTTATTCTGTTAACATAGTTACATGGTTGGTAAGGTTGAATAAAGACACTAGTCCATCCAGTTCAACTGCGTGCATGTGTATGTCAATACCAATTCTCATATCCCTGTATATTGTGTTCACTAAGATGCCCATCAAAGAGGTTTTTTGTCATTATTGACACTCCCTACTGACACCACCAACTGTGGAAGGGAGTTCCATATCTTTACCACTCTGACAGTAAAGAATCCCTTACACGATTTAAGGTTAAACGTCTTCCAACTACTGTGTCTTCTTACCCACATGGAAGAAAAATAAATTTGAATACATATTTTAAAAATATTCTTCCCAAATATATTGACATATATTTGAAATGCCACAATTTTGGTCGTATTCAATATATTTAAAAAAAAAAATTATATATATATATACTGCATGTTGAAATGTGTTTTTTCTTGACTATGCTCCCACTTGATCGCAACACACTGCCACTTGTTGCCAACATTTGTCTTGTTTACTGACTACACATCTCCTTGATCCCTACCTGCTATATCTGCTACTGGACTGTGAAGTAAAACAAGAAGAAGCGCACCAACCTTGCGCATTACCTCAGTAACCAAATTTATTTAGTAAAAGAATGGTACTCACAAACAGCAAATAAAAACAGGCATGTAAGTCCTCCCAGGGACTTCAAAGGCAAGAGGCCAGCGCGAATCCCATCATGGGGGTGGACACTCAGTACAGCTGACGCGTTTCGAAGGTCATGCCTTCTTCTTCAGAGCTCAGAGCTGGTGGTGGGGCGATCCTGAGGACCATGACCTTGTACTAATATGCAGCAAATCCCATCTCCACCATATTTCTCTTGATCCTTGAACCCTTTGTTCCTGTTTGCCAGATTATTGTTCCCTCTCCGGCCAAAATCTTGCTCTTGTCACGCCTGCTGCCACCCATATCTTTGATACCACTTTTTACCGACCTTTGGCTTGTTTCTTGACTATGCTCCCACTTGATCACAACCTACTGCCACTTGTTGTCAACCTTTGCCTTGTTTACTGACTACACCTCTCCTTGATCCCTACCTGCTATATCTGCTACTGGACCCTGGCTTGCTCACCTGGTGGTGGGGCGATCCTGAGGACCATGACCTCGTACTAACATGCAGCAAAACCCATCTCCACCATATTTTTCTTGATCCCTGAACCCTTTGTTCCTGTTTGCCAGATTGTTGTTCCCTCTCCGGCCAAAATCTTGCTCTTGTCACGCCTGCTGCCACCCATATCTTTGATACCACTTTTCACCGACCTTTGGCTTGTTTCTTGACTATGCTCCCACTTGATTGCAACCTACTGCCACTTGTTGCCAACCTTTGCCTTGTTTACTGACTACACCTCTCCTTCATCCCTACCTGCTATAACTGCTACTGGACCCTGGCTTGCTCACCTGGTGGTGTGGCGATCCTGAGGACCATGACCTCGTACTAACATGCAGCAAAACCCATCTCCATCAAATTTCTCTAGATCCTTGAACCCTTTGTTCCTCACAGGAACTTCATATTTAAGCCATGCCTTTGCACTCCCTGTTGTCAGATTATTGTGCCCTCTCTGGCCAAAATCTTGCTCTTGTCACACCTGCTGACGTCCATATCTTTGATACCACTTTTCACCGACCTTTGGCTTGTTTCTTGACTATGCTCCCACTTGATCACAACCTACTGCCACTTGTTGCCAACCTTTGCCTTGTTTGCTGACTACACCTCTCCTTCATCCCTACCTGCTATATCTGCTACTGGACCCTGGCTTGCTCACCTGGTGGTGGGGCGATCCTGAGGCCCATGACCTCGTACTAACATGCAGCAAAACCCATCTCCACCATAAGGAACTTTGGTGAATACCAGTTAGTGCTTAGATCCCAAGTGAGCCCACGTCATCTGCCAGGGTGGCCTGCGTTTGTAGCTATCCTGCTGGTCAGTGGGAGCTTCTCTACTGCTGTAGCTACTGGTCTCCAGGCTTGACCCCGAACCGTAAAAGTCCCACTTCTTCCGGGCTAAACAACTGAAAAAATATGAAAAGCAACAGTGTATAAGGTTTCATCATCCCTTCTTGTCCAGCATCGCTTAAACTAGACATCACTTCTGGGAGGTGGGAAGGTCTTCCTGATCATGTGATTGGTTGGTACTGTGGCCATATGGTCCGGTACCAGTCCTGCCACCTCTCGATCATTACTAGAGAAAGGAAGCTATCTTTGCCAGCTCAGTCGCTGTGCTAGGAGGTCACGATGAGCACCCAAAGAAACCTTGGCCGCCCATGGACGCAAATGTGCGATGTGTGAGTGTGAAAGTCCACCCTCTTTGCCACTGCACATATGGGTTCGCCTGAAAGACTCACGAGCCGCCGCTGACACTGCTGCTGAAATCTGGGCGATTAAGCAAGCCTCCTTTGCCGCACCGCCATTGAAGAACGGGAAACCTTAGGACCCGGGACGCGCCGTTAGAATGAGGACACTCAGATGACAAAAAAAAAGAGTCGGTCTTACTCCCGCGTGCTTCCCGCGCCATATTATGAGAACGGATTACTTACGTGGAGTTTTCAGTTCCAATTACCATCGGGGTGTCCGCCCGCGCTGTCCCGGAATCCTTCTTGTTTTTTTCCGTCTGGTGACAAAAATTGTAAAAGAAGCCGAACATTTCCAGTACAGCGAATCCATTCTCCGGGGAACGAGCGTCGAGCACGGCAAAAAATAGCACAGAGGGTGACGGTGTACTTCTATATATTCTGACAACCTTGCGAAGGTTACAAAGCAGGCTGGCAAGCCAATTACGTGCGGGAGGAACATTTACGGCGGAATTGTAACTACATGACCCGGACTGGCAACAAGTCAGAGGCAGCAGTGCCGCAAGAGTGTATTACTTTTATGACATGACATCATTTCATTAAACTTAACAAACAGACGCAGTGACTGGAGGGCCCGGGTGACCTTGCAGAAGCCCTAAAACAAAGAACTTTTTTTTTTTTTTTTCTTTTACAAGTACGGTGACATTATGATTTGGTACAAAGTGGAGAATATAGCCTGTCAGAGCTTTAACCTCCCTGGCGGTATGATTCTTTCCGATTTTTTGTGCTGAAAGCGGTACCATTTTTTTGCATGGAAATATGTAGTTTTTTTATTGTAGGCCTGTAATTTTTAGGAATAACTCACTGAAATCTGTCCGAACAAGAGTCTATTAAACATCCCGGGTATGATCAAATTTGAAACACGAAATCATAAATTATAATTGAATAAATAATCATAAAAAATAATAATATAATAATAATAAATTTAATTCAATAATAAAATCAAACCAAAAACACTGACATTTGAAATACAGAGGCAAATTCGCACATCGCTGAGCAAAGTCGCAAAATTGTTTTCAGTGTCTGATGATGAATTTCCCCCACGAATCATTATCACTCAATTCTGCAAGTGGTTCTGATTTACTATCGCTGTTCTCTAGCCGGTCCAAAACCGCTTTTGACGTAAAGGGACGCTTTTTGGACGCCATGGACGTTTCTCAGTTTCCAGGCAGAAAGAACATTCAAAATGCAGGCAGGGCGCCGGACAAAGCACTCGGGACAAGATGTATGTGAAATGCATTGAAATAGCAATTACAGCAAAAATGACATTTTTTAAAAAATTCAAATTTCCCGCCCGTACATCCCGACGTCACAGGGACCGGAACACAGAAGCCGGATGCCGGCATCGGCCGGAGGAGATGGCCGGGGACGCTGCAGGGGACACATCGTGGGAGCGAAGGACAAGGTAAGTGCTGCAGGGACCCCCAGAGCAGCGCCGCATGGTAAGCCCGAGTGTAGCTCGGGGGGGTTACCGCTCTTGGTATAGAAATTTTACCCCGAGATACACTCGGGAATACCGCTAAGGAGGTTAAGGAGAAAATGCTTCATTTTCTTTGGTTATTAGAGCTTTCTTAAACGTTCTTAAATATGTATTATTTTAGAAAATCAAGATTCTATAATATATATATATATTTATTTATTTCAGGTACTTGTATAGCGCCGTCAATTTACGCAGCGCTTTACATATATATTGTACATTCACATCAGTCCCTAACCCTCAAGGGGCGTACAATCTAAGGTCCCTAACCCTCAAGGGGCGTACAATCTAAGGTCCCTAACCCTCAAGGGGTGTACAATCTAAGGTCCCTAACTCACATTCATACATATACTAGTGACAATTTAGACAGGAGCCAATTCACCTACAAGCATGTCTTTGGCGTGTGGGAGGAAACCCACACAGGCACAGGGAGAACATGCAAACTCCAGGCAGGTGGGGCCAGGGTTGGGATTCGAACCAGCAACCCTAGTACTGCCAGGCGGAAGTGCTAACCATTTAGCCACTGTGCTGCCCGTTTTTTGTTTGCTTTTTTATACATTTTGACTTTACGTAGACTTTATGCTTCAAGCACACTGAACATTTTTAATGGTGCTGTTAGGGGCATCCGACTTTTTTTTTTTTGCCTGTAAACCCCCTAAATGTTAGCCAATGTGTCCATGTACACATAGGCGTTTGGAGGCAGAAAAAAAAAAAACCACTGCCAGAGTACCCAAGAACCGCAGATCTTTTGCAGAAAAAGTGCGTGATGTGTGTAAAAGCATCTACACACATGTTAACGCTAGCCTCATCAAATCAATATTCTGGCCCAGGGGCGGACTGACCATTTGGAAACTCAGGCACTGCCTGAGGGTCCGGGGTCAGTAGGGGGCCCCATGATCCCCTATTGCCCGGGGGCCCCATAAGTTGTCAGTCTGCCCCTGTTCTGGCCTATGAAATTAATTATTTGCCCAAGCAAAGGCTCATCAAATCAATATTCTGGCCCAGGGGCGGACTGACCATTTGGAAACTCAGGCACTGCCTGAGGGCCCGGGGTCAGTAAGGGGCCCCATTATCCCCTATTGCCAGGAGGCCCCATAAGTTGTCAGTCCGCCCCTGTTTTGGCCTATGAAATTAATTATTTGCCCAAGCGTGTGATGCACCTAAATGCGTCTTGACGCATTCATACATGTTTATACGTGGAAAGGCATCTAGGATAGATAGCCAAACACCTTGTGTGCATGAGACCTTGAATTAAAAAAAAAAAGTCTTTGGATTCTTTACAGCTGTCTGTGTCTCCATAGTAAAATGTCTGCTCACTTCCTGTTGCAGTGACAAGAAGTGAGAGGAAGACTACCCAGAGAGACAGCAGCCTGAACCTAGGAGAACAGAGTTTTCACTGAGATAATAGATAATAGATAGATAGATAGATAGATAGATAGATAGATAGATAGATAGATAGATAGATAGATAATAGATAGATAATAGATAGATAGATCAGATACTGATGTTGGGTGAGAAGATTTAACTCACAATTGGCATTCTAATTCACTCTAAAGGTGTTGAGTATGAGTGAGGTCAGGGCCACATGAGTCCCTTTTATATCAAATTAGTCTAACCATGTCTTTAAGTGCTGCTCCAACTGGTCAAACCACATCTTTATGAAGCTAGTCCATACTGGTCAAATCATGTCTTTATGACGCTGGTCCATACTGGTCAAACCAAGTCTTTATGGAACACCATGTTTTATGGTGCCAGTCCAAACTAGTCAAACCATGTTTTTATAGAGCTGGTCCAAACTAGTCAAACCGTGTCTTAATAGAGTTGTTCCAAACTGGTCATACCATGTCTTTATGGAGCTAATCCACACTGGTCAAACCATGTCTTTACAGAGCTGGTTCCAACTGGTCAAACCATGTCATTATTGAGCTGGTCAAAAATGGTCATACCATGTCTTTACGGAGCTGGCCCAAACTGGTAAAACCATGTCTTTGTGGAGCTGATAGACAGTGGTAAAACCACGTCTTTATGGACCTGGCTTACGCTGGTAAAACCCTGTCTTTACAGAGCTGGTCCAAACTGGTTAAACCATGTCTTTATGGAGGTGATCCACACTGGATAAACCATGTCTTTATGGAGGTGATCCACACTGGATAAACCATGTCTTTACAGAGCTGGTCCAAATGACCAATGTCTTTACAGAGATGGTCCAAATGGTCAAACCATGTCTTTACAGAGCTGGTCCAAATGCTTTAACCATGTCTTTACAGAGCTGGTCAAACTGGTGAAGCCATTTCTTAGAGCCATGCTTTTATAGAGCACTTCCAAAATAGTTAAACCATGTCTTTGTAGAGCTGGTCCAAACTGGTCATACCATGTCTTTCTGAAGCTGATGCACGCTGGTCATACCATGTCTTTCTGAAGCTGATGCACACTGGTCAAACCATGTCTTTACAGAGCTGGTCCAAACTTGTCAAACCATTTCTTTACAGAGCAGGTCCAAACCGGTGAAGCCATGCCTTTATAGAGCACTTCCAAAATAGTTAAACCATCTCTTTATGGAGCTGGTCCAAACAAGTCAAACCATGTCTTTGTAGAGTTGATCCAAACTGGTCATACCATGTCTTACTGAAGCTGATGCACACTGGTCAAACCATGTTTTTACAGAGCTGGTTCAAACTGATCAAACCTCGTCTTTATGGGGCTGGTCTGAACTGGTCAAACCATGTCTTTGTAGAGCTGATCCAAACTGGTCATACCATGTCTTTCTGAAGCTGATGCACACTGGTCAAACCATGTCTTTACAGAGCTGGTACAAACCGATCAAACCTCGTCTTTATGGAGCTGGTCCGAACTGGTCAAACCATGTCTTTATGGTGCTGATCCAAATCTCAATCATTCAGAGGGGCATGTACATATTTTTGGCCAGATAAATAGATAGGCTTTTAATGCTGTGAATTATTTAGGAGTAAACAAATTTAAATTGTACTGATATACCCAGACAAGTGTAACAAATTAATCAAAGCCTAAGCTAACGGAAACACAAAGGGGAGACAATTTCCCATCATACCTCTCCCCGATACCCCACTGAGGGAAGCAGCAAACAGCCTCAGGGTATGAGCCTCATCCAGCCCAAAATGGTTTATAAAAGACAACAGGCCACATTCAGCTTCAGTTAGCAGTAAAATGTCAAGTATACTAATAGATCCGTTGGCTTCAATCTGCCCATTGATGAAAGGTATTGTTGGCTTCTTCATAACATATTTTGTATTTTTAGTGAGTCCTCCAGATGAGGATATTTCTTGAGAATTATGACAAGGATGGATGTGATTTGTGATCGAGGCGCTGTGAAGCTCCTACAGACTTCATCATTGATGGTTATTACTTTGTGCTGGAGAGCCGTGAATGGATGAATCGCACTGTTAACCTTTTAATAAGGTTGAAGTGTTTGACTGTTATTATTGTGTTTTCAATGTAACAGAATATAAAGTTGTGTCTGGAAAGTAAATGTCAGCCTCTCTGTGGCTCTTATTAGGGGATTATCGCTGACTCCCTGACTATTGCAGAAGGAGAACATGGCATTTTATTATGTTGTCAATGGCATAGAAGCTCGGCTATGTGGTTTATATCGAAATTAAAGGATGATGGGAAGATTAAGCAATCTGGGGCTCTTGAGTCGGGCCGAGATGTGAAGGACTTCCTGCATCACCGGGCCTTCTACCTGTATGGCAGCTTAATATGGAAATTTCAGTAATTTTACAAGTCTGCGTGAATACATTTCCGACATGTCACAAAATACAGCAACAGCAGCATTTTTCACAAAAGTAACACCTTTTATCATTAAAATCCCATCCGTAAAGCGGAGCTCCACCCAAAAGGGGAAGTTCTGCTTTAAGGACTGCTCCCCATTAAGGATTGGCACCTTTGAGGGGTCGGAAGGATAGCGGGAGCTTCCAATTCTGGTCCGATCGCCTAGGGCGGGTGTCGGCAACCCGCGGCTCCAGAGCCGCATGCGGCTCTTTTTCATCTTTGCTGCGGCTCCGGAGCACACTGCCCACCAGGTGGTCGGCAAGCCGCAGATCGCGAGCCACATGCGGCTCTTCTGTGTGCCGGGCGCCCGCTCCCCTCCCTCCTCAAAAATCCGGCCCGCGGAGCGTGGAACATTGGCTGTCAGGATGTAAGTGGGGCAGCCAGGATGTAGGCGGGGCAGAGTGACGAACTCCTCTCTCAGTCCGCCCTGAAGACCAGAACGGCGCGGGAACACAGCGAGAGGAACGCGCGGAGCAAAGGTAAGTGAATTGAGACAATATGGGGGATGAATTACTATGTGGGGGATGAATTACTGTGTGGGGGATGAATTACTATGTGGGGGATGAATTACTATGTGGGGGATGAATTACTATGTGGGGGATGAATTACTATATGGGGGATGAATTACTATGGGGGATGAATTACTATGGGGAATGAATTACTATGTGGGGGATGAATTACTATGGGGGAAGAATTACTATATGGGGGATGAATTACTATGGGGGAAGAATTACTATATGGGGGATGAATTACTATATGGGGGATGAATTACTATGGGGGATGAATTACTATGGGGGATGAATTACTATGTGGGGGATGAATTACTATGGGGGATGAATTACTATATGGGGGATGAATTACTATATGGGGGATGAATTACTATGGGGGATGAATTACTATATGGGGGATGAATTACTATGGGGGAAGAATTACTATATGGGGGATGAATTACTATATGGGGGATGAATTACTATGGGGGATGAATTACTATGTGGGGGATGAATTACTATGGGGGATGAATTACTATATGGGGGATGAATTACTATATGGGGGATGAATTACTATATGGGGGATGTATTTTCAGTTTTAAAAATGTGGCTGTCAAAATAAATTTCAATCGTGGTTTTGGCGAGATTTGGCTCAGTTGAAAAAAAAAGTTGCCCACCACTGACCTAAGGCTATGATTGTGATTATGAAGATACACTGTGGCCCTGATTAACCCTTTGCTTACTGGGCCCTTAAACCCCCTTCATGACCAGAGTGCTTTTTGCAATATATGCAGTGTCGGATTTGTTATAAATGTTGCAATGGTTTTGCGGCTCCCAGTCTTTTTTTTCCCTTCGGAAACGGGTCCAAGTGGCTCTTTATGTCTTAAAGGTTGCAGACCCCTGGCCTAGGGGATTGGAAACGGAAGGTGTCCTCCCTCCCTGTAGTCTTTAGGGACACTTGACAGGTCCCAGAAGACTACAGGACCATTCACGAAGTGCATCGCTACTCGCGCATGCGCAGTGGGCACCCGGCTGTGAAGCCGCAAGCAGTCACAGCCAGGTGCCCACACTGAAGATGCCGGCCTCCAGGAATAGAGGATGGCTGGTGAAATGGGCTGAGGGGGACACACCACGGGACCGAGGGACAGGCAAGTGGCTGTTTTTTAAAATTCAGCAGCTACAGTTTTTGGAGCTGCTGACTTTTATTTTTTGACAGGGTGAGTGGAACTTCGCTTTACGCTCCAGTGACATTGCCCAAGCTGAGATGATTTCATCAGTCTGCTACAGGGAGGAGGAAGCATTTCCTCAGTCTCCTCTCCCCCAGTGATCAGACTGCAACATTGCAACTTTATAGTCAGTCTTTGCCTAAGTTGAGATGATGTAATCAGTCTGCTGCAGGCAGGAGGAAGCATTTCCTCAGTCTCCTCTCCCCCAATGATCAGACTGCAACATTGCAACTTTATAGAGTCAGTCTTTGCCTAGGTTGAGATGATGTCATCAGTCTGCTGCAGGGAGGAGGAAGCATTTCCTCAGTCTCCTCTCCCCCAGTGATCAGACTGCAACATTGCAACTTTATAGAGTCAGTCTTTGCCTAGGTTGAGATGATGTCATCAGTCTGCTGCACGCAGGGGGAAGCATTTCTCAGTGTCCCCTCCCCCAATGATCAGACTTCAACATTGTAACTGTAGCAAAGTGAGAAGCTGCAGCAGGGGCTGAGCTGTGTACACTGATACACAGCTTTATATACTTAACTTTGACAAAATGTATATGATGTAAGGTGCACTTTAACCCCTTCCTTCCCAGGCCCAGCATCCCTTTAACAGGTTCCTCATGCCTAGAGGACAGGAAGAGCCAGATAATCACGTGACTACTAGGATTGGCTGTCAAAGTGGTCACATGATCGGGAATCAGTCCCATGGGCTCCTGACCCTTAGTAGAGATCAAGACCTGTCTTAGACAACCCTGTGACTGTGCGCAGTGTGTGCACTCTCAGCACAGAAGGCTCTGCCCCCCATGGATACATATGGGTGTCTAGGATTAACATCTATTCACATCAGCCATTCTGAACCAGGGTTCTGTAGAACCCTAAGGCTCCTCCAGAGTTGGCTAGGAGTTCCTTGAGCTGTGGCTTACTGACCTCCCAAGTGATGTTGCCTGCATAGTTCCAGGTCCAAAACCACTTGGCAAAACCAGCAGCATTACTCTAATGGTGACATTCTGACCACCACTCTAAGAGGGGCATTCTTCCCACTGAGCACCACCAATGTAAGGGCCATTTTCCCAATGACCACTAAAGGACTAATCTTAGCAGGTATTCGCCGATACTTAGAAATTACTACAAGGCAGGGGCGGACTGACAACTCATGGGGCCCCCGGGCAATAGGGGATCATGGGGCCCCTGTGTCCTTGCCCAAACTCAAAAAAGCCTATGAAAAAGGTACCAGGGGCATCTCATGGGGCCCCCTACTGACCCCGGGCCCTTGGGCAGTGCCCGAGTTTCCAAATGGTCAGTCCGCCCCTGCTACAAGGGTTCCATTGGGGTAAAAAGGTTGAGAAAGAATGATTTACATTTACTTGATGTGACATGGAGCATGCTCTGGACGTGGTGACGTCAAGACCACTGGAGCGCAGGGTTGCCAGGCCAGTCTTTGTTCAGGGAGAATTGGAGGCTCTGATAAGTATATCTCCACTATCCTCTCCCCTATAATAAAACTAAATAAAAATAAAATGGTGACTTCTAGGATTGGCTGTCAAAGTGGTCACATGATCGGGAATCAGTCCCATCGGCCCCCAACTCTTAGTAGAGATCAAGACCTGTCTTAGACAGCCCGGTGACTGTGCACAATGAGTGCACTCTCAGCACAGAAATCTCTGCCCCCCATGGATACATATGGGTGTCTAGGATTAACATCTATTCACATCAGCCATTCTGAACCAGGGTTCTGTAGAACCCTAAGGGTCCTCCACAGTTGGCTAGGAGTTCCTTGAGCTGTGGCTTACTGACCTCCCAAGTGATGTTGCCTGCATAGTTCCAGGCCCAACACCACTTGGCAAAACCAGCAGCATTACTCTAATGGTGACATTCTGACCACCACTCTAAGAGGGGCATTCTTCCCACTGACCACCACCAATGTAAGGGTAATTTTCCCAATGACCACTAATGGACTAATCTTAGCAGGTTTTCCCCGAGACTTAGAAATTACTACAATGATTCCTTTGGGGTAAAAAGGTTGAGAAAGACCGATTTACATTTGCTTGACGTGAACTAGAACATCCAGGGGACTAGAAGGGCCACTCGATTATGTGACTACTGGGATTGGCTGTCACAAGTGGTCAACATGATCAGGAGTCAGTCCCATCAGCTCCAGGTCATTAGTAAAGATTGAGACCTGTCTTTTCCTTGATTACTGTGCTGGAACCACGCAGTGAGCGCACTCTCAGCATAGAAAGCTCTGCCACCCATGGACATATATATGTATCTAATTAGGATTTACATCTATTTTAAGAATGAATATTCATATTCTCATTTTTGATAGAAAAGAGGAGAGAGAGCGAGAGATGGAGACCCAAAATAAGGTCTCACCCCCTTGCTAATGGGATTTATTGGTGCCACACCCCTTAAATAATAAGACACTGAAAATAACAATTCCCTAACTGAAAAAACTAAAGGGGTTTTAAAGGCGCCATACCACAAAATACAAGTCGAATATATGTATAACAAATACCACTTTATTAATAAAATTCAATAAATTCCATTAGCAAGAGGGTGAGACCTTATTTTGGGTCTCCATCTCTCGCTCTCTCTCCTCTTTTCTATCATTAATGAGAATATGAATATTCATTCTTAAAATAGATGTAAATCCTAACTAGATACATATATATGTCCGTGGGTGGCAGAGCTTTCTGTGCTGAGAGTGCGCTCACTGCGTGGTTCCAGCACAGTAATCAAGGAAAAGACAGGTCTCAATTTTTTACTAATGACCTGGAGCTGATGGGACTGACTCCTGATCATGTTGACCACTTGTGACAGCCAATCCCAGTAGTCACATAATTGAGTAGACCTTCTAGTCCCCTGGATGTTCTAGTTCACATCAAGTAGATGTAAATTGGTCTTTCTCAACCTTTTTACCCCAATGGAACCCTTGTCGTAATTTCTAAGTCTCGGGGAACACCTGCTAAGATTAGTCCATTAGTGGTCATTGGGAAAATGCCCCTTACATTGGTGGTGGTCAGTGGGAAGAATGCCCCTCTTAGAGTGGTGGCCAGAAAGTCACCATTATATTAATGCTGTTGGTTTTGCCAAGTGGTGTTGGACCTGGAACTATGCAGGCAACATCACTAGGGAGGTCAGTGAGCCATAACTCTAGGAACCCCTAGCCAACTCTGGAGAACCCTTAGGGAACACCTGCTAAGATTAGTCAATTTTTTCAGTTAGGAAATTGTTATTTTCAGATTCATATTCTCATATTAATCCAACTATGATCGGTTCTCCTCAAGCTCCTCTACCACGGACCATTCCATCTGGAAAGCTTCCTAGGCCTGCTAGTTGATCATGGCTGGGAATTGAAGGAGGACTATAGGCATGTAACCCCCCCAACCACTTGAAGCCCCAACCCTGCAGTATTTTCTCTCTAAAAGACATTAAAGCCAACTCCGGGCAATTTTTTTTCCCCATGCAGTGGGTCTGTGGTCATACTGCATGGGTCAACTTCACACCTTTTCTAGGAATGAGCACAAAGTTTATACTCACCTGATTCTTCCATCATCAGCGAGCAGCAGTGGACTGTTCCTGTCCATGGAGCATGCTCTGGACGTGATGACGTCAAGACCACTTTGCCAGGCCAGTCTTTGTTCAGGGAGGATCAGGTAAGTATATCTCCACTGTCCTCTCCCCTATAATAAAACAAACAGTTAATCTGTGCCAGGGGTGGACTGACCATTTGGGAATTCGGCATTGCCCAAGGGCCCGGGGTCAGAAGGGGATCCCATGAGATGCCCCTGGTACCTTTCATAGGATTTTTTGGTTGTGATTTGAGTGTGGGCAAGGACACAGGGGCCCCATGGTTCCCTATTGCCCGGGGGGCCCCATGAGTTGTCACTCCACCCCTGATCTGTGCGCAGGGGCGGACTGACAACTCATGAGGCCCCCAGGCAATAGGGGATCATGGGACCCCTGTGTCCTTGCCCAAACTCAAAAAAGCCTATGAAAAAGGTACCAGGGGCATCTCATGGAGCCCCCTACTGACCCCAGGCCCTCGGGCAGTGCCCGAGTTTCCAAATGGTCAGTCCGCCGCTGTCTGTGCAGTGTGGGCACTTCATGGAAAGACAAAAAAAAATTCCCGAAGTTCAGCTTTAAACATTCTTTTGAAAATCTCCTAGACATAGAAGGTTCCTTTTCTTTTCTAGGCAGCAGGGCATGGTTGCAGGATTGCGCCCCCTATGGGGTGAACGGCAGGGTGGACTCGCATGAAATAAGCAGTTGAAGACAGCACTAGAACATGGATAGTGTAAGTCAGGGGCGGACTGACCATTCGAGCACTCGGGCACTTCCTGAGGGCCCGGGGTCAGTAGGGGGCCCCATGAGATGCCCCCGGTACCTTTCATAGGCTTTTTTGGGTGTGGTTTGAGTGTGGGCGAGGACTCAGGGGCCCCATGATCTCCTATTGCCCGGGGGCCCCATGAGTTGTCAGTCCGCCCCTGGTGTAACTGAGTATTGGCAATATTACTTTATACATGTACAGGAGGGGTAGAATTGATCATTAAAAAAAAAAAAAAAAAACGGAGTTCTACTTTAATTTGAATTAAGTATCTGCTTTTGGTCCACAGTGCGAATCCAAAGTTACAAATGCATCATCCACGTTTTTCTATTGATCCGGGCCCGTCGTGTACCTTTTACCAGTCAATTAAGTGCACTACATTGACCTTGTATGTTCCATGTTGACAATCTCATTGATTCCATCTAATGGGAGACTTGACAAAACCAACATGGCCGCCGTAATGCTCTCTGTGGCCTCCAGCTAACGGAGTGGCCCAGTTTGATACATTTAAGCCAAAATTCTGCATCCGTGGTGCCGTGCATACCGGTGTCACTTGTTCATTCCTGTCTGCGTTCAGACGTTAAATCTGGGTTACTCTATGGAAATTCGCAGATTAATCAATACATGGGGACCTTCACCGTCCTCTAATTAACACGGCTGTACATAACGTGTGACTACGGGGAACACTCTGTTAGTCTGGAAAATAAAAAATGATCATTGCTGTGACGGGAGAGTTGGGTGCTGTCTTTTTCCTGAGGGATTTCAAGGGTGTGGTCCGTGGATGGTGTTCGGACAGGGGAAGCTGTGGTATAACAGACAAACTCAGTGCGGTCTGGGTTCCGGTTCCGTTACATTGGGGGCAGCAGTGGGATGGGGAGGGGGTGATGATGTATTTCCTGTCCCTGGTTGTGTTTCCCCGCCCTCTGTATATATCCTGTGTTTTGTGTTAAAATAAAAAGAGTTGGCTTCCTGTTTTAAGAAGAGCTGGGTACTGGCTATTTCCTGAGGGATTTCAAGGCTGTGGTCCGTGGATGGTGTTCGGACAGGGGAAGCTGTGGTATAACGGAAAAACTCAGTGCTGTCTGGGTTCCGGTTCCGTTACAATTGCTAATTAGAGACCAGCCAGTTCCAGTTTTCACTTTAACAAAATTTTGGCAAAATTTTCCTTGGTTAGCCTAAATCGGACCATTTTGGTGAAATGCATTGACGTAAGCGAGGCAGGCGAAAACAAAGTGGTGTTTTCCAAGGAAGCAGTGGTCTTTAAATGGCTCCCAGAGGTTGTTTTCTTTGAATCTTCCCTTTTTTGCATTTACTTGTTACATAAGATATTTTTATTCTTACAGTCAGGAAAAACAGACGAGAAAAGAACAAGATTTAAGCACAGAAAAAAGACAGAACACAGGAATGTATTTATACATTTTTTTGTTCCATTTGTACTGTATTGCGATTTTTATTTTATTTTTTATTTTGCATATAACAATAAAAAACAGAAAAAAGAATTTAAAAAATACATTTTCTGTTCCGTCTCTCTAAAATGTTTTTGCTCTTACTTTCTTTTCGTTTTCTTTTACTGTAAAAAAGGTTAAAGAGGAAATTTACTGCTACTTTTTTTTTTTAATTACATGTAAGCAACTGCAAATACATATCTTTTTTTTAAATTCCTCACAGGGGCGGACTGACCATTCGAGCACTTGGGCACCGTTCGAGGGCCCGGGGTCAGTAGGGGGCCCCATGAGATGCCCTGGGTACCTTTCATTGGCTTTTTCATAGGCCTTTTTGAGTTTGGGTGAGGACACAGGGGCCCCATGATCCCCTATTGCCCGGGGACCCCATGAGCTGTCAGTCCGCCCCCGGAGCTTCCTCATGTGTTTTATTAATATTGGATTTTTTTTCATATAACAATAAAAAGCAGAAAAAAGAATAAAAAATACATGTTCTGTTCTGTCTCTCTAAAATGTTGTTGCTATTATTCTCTTTTAGTTTTCTTTTACTGTAAAAAAAGTTAAAAGAAGAACTTTACTCCTACTTTTTTTTTTAATTACAAGTAAGCAACTGCAAATACATATTTTTTTTTTCATTCCTCACAGTGGCGGGCACTGCCCAAGGGCCCTGGGTCAGTGGGGGGCCCCCATGAGATGCCCCGGGAACCTTTCATTGGCTTTTTCATAGGCTTTTTTGGGTGTGGGCGAGGACACAGGGGCCCCATGAGTTGTCAGTCCACCCCTGGAACTTCCTCATGTTTTATTAATATTTTATTTTTTTTCATATAACAATAAAAAACTATCTATCTATCTATCTATTATCTATCTATCTATCTATCTATCTATCTATCTATCTATCTATCTATCTATTATCTATCTATCTATCATCTATCTATTATCTATCTATCTATCTATCTATTATCTATCTATCTATTATCTATCTATCTATCTATCTATTATCTATCTATCTATTATCTATCTATCTATCTATTATCTATCTATCTATCTATCTATCTATTATCTATCTATCTATTATCTATCTATCTATTATCTATCTATCTATCTATCTATCTATCTATT